>NW_028124794.1:0-95656 GCF_965194825.1 Balaenoptera physalus | reverse complement strand
AACCACAGGCTCAGCCTGCCGCCCGGGACCAGAATAGTGCCTGAAGCAATCCTGCGCTTTTGCGGCCAGCTCCCAAGAAAGCGAGTTGAAAAATGGAGCTCAGGGGCACTGCAATTCACAAACCTGCTGACTTATAAATGATAACTCTCGTCCCCAAATATATTGAGGGAAGGAAACGAAGAGGATTTGAAAGCAAGGCAGAATTGCAGGAAACAGATTTCAGGAGGGAGATTCGAATCGCCTTTAAAGCACAGGAAAAGCGGCAAAACCTCGACAATGATGCCCTTGGCCAAAAAGGGCGTATGCGTTTTTTCCTGAATATATTCAGGAAAAAACGCATACGCCCTTTTTGGCCAACCAAGCAACCTGGAAAGGCAAATCAGCGCTACAAAGAAGTCTCGCTTCCCATCGGTCACAAGGGCCATGCTGAATAAAGTGTCAAAACCAGAAAGGCAGGACAGGCCATGGAGAAAGGGGAGCCTGGCTACGCTGATGGGCGGGATGTAAATTGCCAACAGCCACTCTGGAGAAATGTATTCTGTGTCCTGAAACGTCTAAAAAACTCAGCTTAGAGAGCAAAGGGCACTTCCACTCATGGGCGTATAAATTGGGAAATCTAAAAATCAGCAAGACACAGGCACCCCAAAATTTAGGGCTGCTCTGTTGACAAAAACCTCCACTTCGTTACTCCTTAAATATCCCAGGAAAGAGAAAAATTGATAAAGAAGTTGTGGTCCTTATGTACAATGGAATATCTCTCAGCCGTGAAATCAACGTCATAAGGCTAGTAGCAGCATGATGAGTGGATTTAGGTACTACGATTCTAAATGAAATAAGTCACACAGAAAAAGACACTTATCATAAGATATCACTTATAGAGGGAATGTAAAAACCGCTACCCTTGAACTGAATTACAAAACAGAACAGAGTCACACGTTTAGAAAACACACTATGGCTGCTTAACGGGAAAGGTGAGGTGGGGTGATGCATAAAACAAGGGTTTCAAATTAGCTCAGATACCTTTCCATAAACGCAATATGTAATAGACAAGGCCTACTCCTTGCTCAGTGAATTGGACTCAACACCCCCTATTCACCACCCAAGAATATATCTGACTAGTAAGAATCTTAAAACCTATGTATTGATATCTCTCTGTAAGTGAGTCAAGTGGGTGTAAAGTGGCAGAAACAGAGCAGTGAAAAGCAGCTAAACCCCATTATAAAAATCAATTACTTTTAAAAACCCGTTAAACAGAGACAGTGAAAGAGAGAGAAATTCTTACAAAATTCGTTCAGGGGATGTGATGCCACCTGGATTGACCATATCTAGACCCAGAGCTGATTGAGACATAAGGGTGGACACTCTTGGGGCTGAGAGGTTTGGTGAGGTTGGGTGAGGAAACACAGACCCTTTAAAGTAATACTGCGTGGTACCCATCCCATGGTTCCCAAATCTCCAGGTTCAAGGGCATCTTCCTACATCGAAAACATGCATGAGAAACCCAGAAGATGTTAAACCGTGTGATCGGGAAAGGTTTCCAAAACGCACCTCATTTCTCATCTCCTTGTGCTCGGGTTCGCCATTCCAGCCGCTTTACTAGCAATCTCCCTCCTTGGAGAATCAGCACCTTTAACCTCCTGTTCCGTACAGGTTGCAATTTGTCCTGAGGACGAACGGGAAGAGGGGGAACCAATGAGAGACTAGCTCTAGGTGTTGGGACAGGCACAGGTCACTCTATTTTCCCATCAGGAAGAAGAATTAACCACAGGCTCAGCCTGCTGCCCGGGACCAGAATAGTGCCTGAAGCAATCCTGCGCTTTTGCGGCCAGCTCCCAAGAAAGCGAGTTGAAAAATGGAGCTCAGGGGCACTGCAATTCACAAACCTGCAGACTTATAAATGATAACTCTCGTCCACAAATATATTGAGGGAAGGTAACGAAGAGGATTTGAAAGCAAGGCAGAATTGCAGGAAACGGGTTTCAGGAGGGAGATTCGCATCGCCTTTAAAGCACAGGAAAAGCGGCAAAACTTCAAAAATGATGCCCTTGGCCAAAAAGGGCGTATGCGTTTTTTCCTGAATATATTCAGGAAAAAACGCATACGCCCTTTTTGGCCAACCAAGCAACCTGGAAAGGCAAATCAGCGCTACAAAGAAGTCTCGCTTCCCATCGGTCAAAAGGGCCATGCTGAATAAAGTGTCAAAACCAGAAAGGCAGGACAGGCCATGGAGAAACCGGAGCCTGGCTACGCTGATGGGCGGGATGTAAATTGCCAACAGCCACTCTGGAGAAATGTATTCTGTGTCCTGAAACGTCTAAAAAACTCAGCTTAGAGAGCAAAGGGCACTTCCACTCATGGGCGTATAAATTGGGAAATCTAAAAATCAGCAAGACACAGGCACCCCAAACTTTAGGGCTGCTCTGTTGACAAAAACCTCCCCTTCGTTACTCCTTAAATATCCCAGGAAAGAGAAAAATGGATAAAGAAGTTGTGGTCCTTATGTACAATGGAATATCACTCAGCCATGAAATCAACGTCATAAGGCTAGTAGCAGCATGATGAGTGGATTTAGGTACGACGATTCTAAATGAAATAAGTCACACAGAAAAAGACACTTATCATAAGATATCACTTATAGAGGGAATGTAAAAACCGCTACCCTTGAACTGAATTACAAAACAGAACAGAGTCACACGCTTAGAAAACACACTATGGCTGCTTAACGGGAAAGGTGAGGTGGGGTGATGCATAAAACAAGGGTTTCAAATTAGCTCAGATACCTTTCCATAAACGCAATATGTAATAGACAAGGCCTACTCCTTGCTCAGTGAATTGGACTCAACACCCCCTATTCACCACCCAAGAATATATCTGACTAGTAAGAATCTTAAAACCTATGTATTGATATCTCTCTGTAAGTGAGTCAAGTGGGTGTAAAGTGGCAGAAACAGAGCAGTGAAAAGCAGCTAAACCCCATTATAAAAATCAATTACTTTTAAAAACCCGTTAAACAGAGACAGTGAAAGAGAGAAATTCTTACAAAATTCGTTCAGGGGCTGTGATGCCACCTGGATTGACCATATCTAGACCCAGAGCTGATTGAGACATAAGGGTGGACACTCTTGGGGCTGAGAGGTTTGGTGAGGTTGGGTGAGGAAACACAGACCCTTTAAAGTAATACTGCGTGGTACCCATCCCATGGTTCCCAAATCTCCAGGTTCAAGGGCATCTTCCTACATCGAAAACATGCATGAGAAACCCAGAAGATGGTAAACCGTGTGATCGGGAAAGGTTTCCAAAACGCACCTCATTTCTCATCTCCTTGTGCTCGGGTTGGCCATTCCAGCCGCTTTACTAGCAATCTCCCTCCTTGGAGAATCAGCACCTTTAACCTCCTGTTCCGTACAGGTTGCAATTTGTCCTGAGGACGAACGGGAAGAGGGGGAACCAATGAGAGACTAGCTCTAGGTGTTGGGACAGGCACAGGTCACTCTATTTTCCCATCAGGAAGAAGAATTAACCACAGGCTCAGCCTGCCGCCCGGGACCAGAATAGTGCCTGAAGCAATCCTGCGCTTTTGCGGCCAGCTCCCAAGAAAGCGAGTTGAAAAATGGAGCTCAGGGGCACTGCAATTCACAAACCTGCTGACTTATAAATGATAACTCTCGTCCCCAAATATATTGAGGGAAGGAAACGAAGAGGATTTGAAAGCAAGGCAGAATTGCAGGAAACAGATTTCAGGAGGGAGATTCGAATTGCCTTTAAAGCACAGGAAAAGCGGCAAAACCTCGACAATGATGCCCTTGGCCAAAAAGGGCGTATGCGTTTTTTCCTGAATATATTCAGGAAAAAACGCATACGCCCTTTTTGGCCAACCAAGCAACCTGGAAAGGCAAATCAGCGCTACAAAGAATTCTCGTTTCCCATCGGTCACAAGGGCCATGCTGAATAAAGTGTCAAAACCAGAAAGGCAGGACAGGCCATGGAGAAAGGGGAGCCTGGCTACGCTGATGGGCGGGATGTAAATTGCCAACAGCCACTCTGGAGAAATGTATTCTGTGTCCTGAAACGTCTAAAAAACTCAGCTTAGAGAGCAAAGGGCACTTCCACTCATGGGCGTATAAATTGGGAAATCTAAAAATCAGCAAGACACAGGCACCCCAAACTTTAGGGCTGCTCTGTTGACAAAAACCTCCACTTCGTTACTCCTTAAATATCCCAGGAAAGAGAAAAATGGATAAAGAAGTTGTGGTCCTTATGTACAATGGAATATCACTCAGCCGTGAAATCAACGTCATAAGGCTAGTAGCAGCATGATGAGTGGATTTAGGTACGACGATTCTAAATGAAATAAGTCACACAGAAAAAGACACTTATCATAAGATATCACTTATAGAGGGAATGTAAAAACCGCTACCCTTGAACTGAATTACAAAACAGAACAGAGTCACACGTTTAGAAAACACACTATGGCTGCTTAACGGGAAAGGTGAGGTGGGGTGATGCATAAAACAAGGGTTTCAAATTAGCTCAGATACCTTTCCATAAACGCAATATGTAATAGACAAGGCCTACTCCTTGCTCAGTGAATTGGACTCAACACCCCCTATTCACCACCCAAGAATATATCTGACTAGTAAGAATCTTAAAACCTATGTATTGATATCTCTCTGTAAGTGAGTCAAGTGGGTGTAAAGTGGCAGAAACACAGCAGTGAAAAGCAGCTAAACCCCATTATAAAAATCAATTACTTTTAAAAACCCGTTAAACAGAGACAGTGAAAGAGAGAGAAATTCTTACAAAATTCGTTCAGGGGATGTGATGCCACCTGGATTGACCATATCTAGACCCAGAGCTGATTGAGACATAAGGGTGGACACTCTTGGGGCTGAGAGGTTTGGTGAGGTTGGGTGAGGAAACACAGACCCTTTAAAGTAATACTGCGTGGTACCCATCCCATGGTTCCCAAATCTCCAGGTTCAAGGGCATCTTCCTACATCGAAAACATGCATGAGAAACCCAGAAGATGTTAAACCGTGTGATCGGGAAAGGTTTCCAAAACGCACCTCATTTCTCATCTCCTTGTGCTCGGGTTCGCCATTCCAGCCGCTTTACTAGCAATCTCCCTCCTTGGAGAATCAGCACCTTTAACCTCCTGTTCCGTACAGGTTGCAATTTGTCCTGAGGACGAACGGGAAGAGGGGGAACCAATGAGAGACTAGCTCTAGGTGTTGGGACAGGCACAGGTCACTCTATTTTCCCATCAGGAAGAAGAATTAACCACAGGCTCAGCCTGCTGCCCGGGACCAGAATAGTGCCTGAAGCAATCCTGCGCTTTTGCGGCCAGCTCCCAAGAAAGCGAGTTGAAAAATGGAGCTCAGGGGCACTGCAATTCACAAACCTGCAGACTTATAAATGATAACTCTCGTCCACAAATATATTGAGGGAAGGTAACGAAGAGGATTTGAAAGCAAGGCAGAATTGCAGGAAACGGGTTTCAGGAGGGAGATTCGCATCGCCTTTAAAGCACAGGAAAAGCGGCAAAACTTCAACAATGATGCCCTTGGCCAAAAAGGGCGTATGCGTTTTTTCCTGAATATATTCAGGAAAAAACGCATACGCCCTTTTTGGCCAACCAAGCAACCTGGAAAGGCAAATCAGCGCTACAAAGAAGTCTCGCTTCCCATCGGTCAAAAGGGCCATGCTGAATAAAGTGTCAAAACCAGAAAGGCAGGACAGGCCATGGAGAAACGGGAGCCTGGCTACGCTGATGGGCGGGATGTAAATTGCCAACAGCCACTCTGGAGAAATGTATTCTGTGTCCTGAAACGTCTAAAAAACTCAGCTTAGAGAGCAAAGGGCACTTCCACTCATGGGCGTATAAATTGGGAAATCTAAAAATCAGCAAGACACAGGCACCCCAAACTTTAGGGCTGCTCTGTTGACAAAAACCTCCACTTCGTTACTCCTTAAATATCCCAGGAAAGAGAAAAATGGATAAAGAAGTTGTGGTCCTTATGTACAATGGAATATCACTCAGCCGTGAAATCAACGTCATAAGGCTAGTAGCAGCATGATGAGTGGATTTAGGTACGACGATTCTAAATGAAATAAGTCACACAGAAAAAGACACTTATCATAAGATATCACTTATAGAGGGAATGTAAAAACCGCTACCCTTGAACTGAATTACAAAACAGAACAGAGTCACACGTTTAGAAAACACACTATGGCTGCTTAACGGGAAAGGTGAGGTGGGGTGATGCATAAAACAAGGGTTTCAAATTAGCTCAGATACCTTTCCATAAACGCAATATGTAATAGACAAGGCCTACTCCTTGCTCAGTGAATTGGACTCAACACCCCCTATTCACCACCCAAGAATATATCTGACTAGTAAGAATCTTAAAACCTATGTATTGATATCTCTCTGTAAGTGAGTCAAGTGGGTGTAAAGTGGCAGAAACACAGCAGTGAAAAGCAGCTAAACCCCATTATAAAAATCAATTACTTTTAAAAACCCGTTAAACAGAGACAGTGAAAGAGAGAGAAATTCTTACAAAATTCGTTCAGGGGCTGTGATGCCACCTGGATTGACCATATCTAGACCCAGAGCTGATTGAGACATAAGGGTGGACACTCTTGGGGCTGAGAGGTTTGGTGAGGTTGGGTGAGGAAACACAGACCCTTTAAAGTAATACTGCGTGGTACCCATCCCATGGTTCCCAAATCTCCAGGTTCAAGGGCATCTTCCTACATCGAAAACATGCATGAGAAACCCAGAAGATGTTAAACCGTGTGATCGGGAAAGGTTTCCAAAACGCACCTCATTTCTCATCTCCCTGTGCTCGGGTTCGCCATTCCAGCCGCTTTACTAGCAATCTCCCTCCTTGGAGAATCAGCACCTTTAACCTCCTGTTCCGTACAGGTTGCAATTTGTCCTGAGGACGAACGGGAAGAGGGGGAACCAATGAGAGACTAGCTCTAGGTGTTGGGACAGGCACAGGTCACTCTATTTTCCCATCAGGAAGAAGAATTAACCACAGGCTCAGCCTGCTGCCCGGGACCAGAATAGTGCCTGAAGCAATCCTGCGCTTTTGCGGCCAGCTCCCAAGAAAGCGAGTTGAAAAATGGAGCTCAGGGGCACTGCAATTCACAAACCTGCAGACTTATAAATGATAACTCTCGTCCACAAATATATTGAGGGAAGGTAACGAAGAGGATTTGAAAGCAAGGCAGAATTGCAGGAAACGGGATTCAGGAGGGAGATTCGCATCGCCTTTAAAGCACAGGAAAAGGGGCAAAACCTCGACAATGATGCCCTTGGCCAAAAAGGGCGTATGCGTTTTTTCCTGAATATATTCAGGAAAAAACGCATACGCCCTTTTTGGCCAACCAAGCAACCTGGAAAGGCAAATCAGCGCTACAAAGAAGTCTCGCTTCCCATCGGTCAAAAGGGCCATGCTGAATAAAGTGTCAAAACCAGAAAGGCAGGACAGGCCATGGAGAAACGGGAGCCTGGCTACGCTGATGGGCGGGATGTAAATTGCCAACAGCCACTCTGGAGAAATGTATTCTGTGTCCTGAAACGTCTAAAAAACTCAGCTTAGAGAGCAAAGGGCACTTCCACTCATGGGCGTATAAATTGGGAAATCTAAAAATCAGCAAGACACAGGCACCCCAAACTTTAGGGCTGCTCTGTTGACAAAAACCTCCACTTCGTTACTCCTTAAATATCCCAGGAAAGAGAAAAATGGATAAAGAAGTTGTGGTCCTTATGTACAATGGAATATCACTCAGCCGTGAAATCAACGTCATAAGGCTAGTAGCAGCATGATGAGTGGATTTAGGTACGACGATTCTAAATGAAATAAGTCACACAGAAAAAGACACTTATCATAAGATATCACTTATAGAGGGAATGTAAAAACCGCTACCCTTGAACTGAATTACAAAACAGAACAGAGTCACACGTTTAGAAAACACACTATGGCTGCTTAACGGGAAAGGTGAGGTGGGGTGATGCATAAAACAAGGGTTTCAAATTAGCTCAGATACCTTTCCATAAACGCAATATGTAATAGACAAGGCCTACTCCTTGCTCAGTGAATTGGACTCAACACCCCCTATTCACCACCCAAGAATATATCTGACTAGTAAGAATCTTAAAACCTATGTATTGATATCTCTCTGTAAGTGAGTCAAGTGGGTGTAAAGTGGCAGAAACACAGCAGTGAAAAGCAGCTAAACCCCATTATAAAAATCAATTACTTTTAAAAACCCGTTAAACAGAGACAGTGAAAGAGAGAGAAATTCTTACAAAATTCGTTCAGGGGCTGTGATGCCACCTGGATTGACCATATCTAGACCCAGAGCTGATTGAGACATAAGGGTGGACACTCTTGGGGCTGAGAGGTTTGGTGAGGTTGGGTGAGGAAACACAGACCCTTTAAAGTAATACTGCGTGGTACCCATCCCATGGTTCCCAAATCTCCAGGTTCAAGGGCATCTTCCTACATCGAAAACATGCATGAGAAACCCAGAAGATGTTAAACCGTGTGATCGGGAAAGGTTTCCAAAACGCACCTCATTTCTCATCTCCCTGTGCTCGGGTTCGCCATTCCAGCCGCTTTACTAGCAATCTCCCTCCTTGGAGAATCAGCACCTTTAACCTCCTGTTCCGTACAGGTTGCAATTTGTCCTGAGGACGAACGGGAAGAGGGGGAACCAATGAGAGACTAGCTCTAGGTGTTGGGACAGGCACAGGTCACTCTATTTTCCCATCAGGAAGAAGAATTAACCACAGGCTCAGCCTGCTGCCCGGGACCAGAATAGTGCCTGAAGAAATCCTGCGCTTTTGCGGCCAGCTCCCAAGAAAGCGAGTTGAAAAATGGAGCTCAGGGGCACTGCAATTCACAAACCTGCAGACTTATAAATGATAACTCTCGTCCACAAATATATTGAGGGAAGGTAACGAAGAGGATTTGAAAGCAAGGCAGAATTGCAGGAAACGGGTTTCAGGAGGGAGATTCGCATCGCCTTTAAAGCACAGGAAAAGCGGCAAAACTTCAACAATGATGCCCTTGGCCAAAAAGGGCGTATGCGTTTTTTCCTGAATATATTCAGGAAAAAACGCATACGCCCTTTTTGGCCAACCAAGCAACCTGGAAAGGCAAATCAGCGCTACAAAGAAGTCTCGCTTCCCATCGGTCAAAAGGGCCATGCTGAATAAAGTGTCAAAACCAGAAAGGCAGGACAGGCCATGGAGAAACGGGAGCCTGGCTACGCTGATGGGCGGGATGTAAATTGCCAACAGCCACTCTGGAGAAATGTATTCTGTGTCCTGAAACGTCTAAAAAACTCAGCTTAGAGAGCAAAGGGCACTTCCACTCATGGGCGTATAAATTGGGAAATCTAAAAATCAGCAAGACACAGGCACCCCAAACTTTAGGGCTGCTCTGTTGACAAAAACCTCCACTTCGTTACTCCTTAAATATCCCAGGAAAGAGAAAAATGGATAAAGAAGTTGTGGTCCTTATGTACAATGGAATATCACTCAGCCGTGAAATCAACGTCATAAGGCTAGTAGCAGCATGATGAGTGGATTTAGGTACGACGATTCTAAATGAAATAAGTCACACAGAAAAAGACACTTATCATAAGATATCACTTATAGAGGGAATGTAAAAACCGCTACCCTTGAACTGAATTACAAAACAGAACAGAGTCACACGTTTAGAAAACACACTATGGCTGCTTAACGGGAAAGGTGAGGTGGGGTGATGCATAAAACAAGGGTTTCAAATTAGCTCAGATACCTTTCCATAAACGCAATATGTAATAGACAAGGCCTACTCCTTGCTCAGTGAATTGGACTCAACACCCCCTATTCACCACCCAAGAATATATCTGACTAGTAAGAATCTTAAAACCTATGTATTGATATCTCTCTGTAAGTGAGTCAAGTGGGTGTAAAGTGGCAGAAACACAGCAGTGAAAAGCAGCTAAACCCCATTATAAAAATCAATTACTTTTAAAAACCCGTTAAACAGAGACAGTGAAAGAGAGAGAAATTCTTACAAAATTCGTTCAGGGGCTGTGATGCCACCTGGATTGACCATATCTAGACCCAGAGCTGATTGAGACATAAGGGTGGACACTCTTGGGGCTGAGAGGTTTGGTGAGGTTGGGTGAGGAAACACAGACCCTTTAAAGTAATACTGCGTGGTACCCATCCCATGGTTCCCAAATCTCCAGGTTCAAGGGCATCTTCCTACATCGAAAACATGCATGAGAAACCCAGAAGATGTTAAACCGTGTGATCGGGAAAGGTTTCCAAAACGCACCTCATTTCTCATCTCCCTGTGCTCGGGTTCGCCATTCCAGCCGCTTTACTAGCAATCTCCCTCCTTGGAGAATCAGCACCTTTAACCTCCTGTTCCGTACAGGTTGCAATTTGTCCTGAGGACGAACGGGAAGAGGGGGAACCAATGAGAGACTAGCTCTAGGTGTTGGGACAGGCACAGGTCACTCTATTTTCCCATCAGGAAGAAGAATTAACCACAGGCTCAGCCTGCTGCCCGGGACCAGAATAGTGCCTGAAGAAATCCTGCGCTTTTGCGGCCAGCTCCCAAGAAAGCGAGTTGAAAAATGGAGCTCAGGGGCACTGCAATTCACAAACCTGCAGACTTATAAATGATAACTCTCGTCCACAAATATATTGAGGGAAGGTAACGAAGAGGATTTGAAAGCAAGGCAGAATTGCAGGAAACGGGTTTCAGGAGGGAGATTCGCATCGCCTTTAAAGCACAGGAAAAGCGGCAAAACTTCAACAATGATGCCCTTGGCCAAAAAGGGCGTATGCGTTTTTTCCTGAATATATTCAGGAAAAAACGCATACGCCCTTTTTGGCCAACCAAGCAACCTGGAAAGGCAAATCAGCGCTACAAAGAAGTCTCGCTTCCCATCGGTCAAAAGGGCCATGCTGAATAAAGTGTCAAAACCAGAAAGGCAGGACAGGCCATGGAGAAACGGGAGCCTGGCTACGCTGATGGGCGGGATGTAAATTGCCAACAGCCACTCTGGAGAAATGTATTCTGTGTCCTGAAACGTCTAAAAAACTCAGCTTAGAGAGCAAAGGGCACTTCCACTCATGGGCGTATAAATTGGGAAATCTAAAAATCAGCAAGACACAGGCACCCCAAACTTTAGGGCTGCTCTGTTGACAAAAACCTCCACTTCGTTACTCCTTAAATATCCCAGGAAAGAGAAAAATGGATAAAGAAGTTGTGGTCCTTATGTACAATGGAATATCACTCAGCCGTGAAATCAACGTCATAAGGCTAGTAGCAGCATGATGAGTGGATTTAGGTACGACGATTCTAAATGAAATAAGTCACACAGAAAAAGACACTTATCATAAGATATCACTTATAGAGGGAATGTAAAAACCGCTACCCTTGAACTGAATTACAAAACAGAACAGAGTCACACGTTTAGAAAACACACTATGGCTGCTTAACGGGAAAGGTGAGGTGGGGTGATGCATAAAACAAGGGTTTCAAATTAGCTCAGATACCTTTCCATAAACGCAATATGTAATAGACAAGGCCTACTCCTTGCTCAGTGAATTGGACTCAACACCCCCTATTCACCACCCAAGAATATATCTGACTAGTAAGAATCTTAAAACCTATGTATTGATATCTCTCTGTAAGTGAGTCAAGTGGGTGTAAAGTGGCAGAAACACAGCAGTGAAAAGCAGCTAAACCCCATTATAAAAATCAATTACTTTTAAAAACCCGTTAAACAGAGACAGTGAAAGAGAGAGAAATTCTTACAAAATTCGTTCAGGGGCTGTGATGCCACCTGGATTGACCATATCTAGACCCAGAGCTGATTGAGACATAAGGGTGGACACTCTTGGGGCTGAGAGGTTTGGTGAGGTTGGGTGAGGAAACACAGACCCTTTAAAGTAATACTGCGTGGTACCCATCCCATGGTTCCCAAATCTCCAGGTTCAAGGGCATCTTCCTACATCGAAAACATGCATGAGAAACCCAGAAGATGTTAAACCGTGTGATCGGGAAAGGTTTCCAAAACGCACCTCATTTCTCATCTCCCTGTGCTCGGGTTCGCCATTCCAGCCGCTTTACTAGCAATCTCCCTCCTTGGAGAATCAGCACCTTTAACCTCCTGTTCCGTACAGGTTGCAATTTGTCCTGAGGACGAACGGGAAGAGGGGGAACCAATGAGAGACTAGCTCTAGGTGTTGGGACAGGCACAGGTCACTCTATTTTCCCATCAGGAAGAAGAATTAACCACAGGCTCAGCCTGCTGCCCGGGACCAGAATAGTGCCTGAAGAAATCCTGCGCTTTTGCGGCCAGCTCCCAAGAAAGCGAGTTGAAAAATGGAGCTCAGGGGCACTGCAATTCACAAACCTGCAGACTTATAAATGATAACTCTCGTCCACAAATATATTGAGGGAAGGTAACGAAGAGGATTTGAAAGCAAGGCAGAATTGCAGGAAACGGGTTTCAGGAGGGAGATTCGCATCGCCTTTAAAGCACAGGAAAAGCGGCAAAACTTCAACAATGATGCCCTTGGCCAAAAAGGGCGTATGCGTTTTTTCCTGAATATATTCAGGAAAAAACGCATACGCCCTTTTTGGCCAACCAAGCAACCTGGAAAGGTAAATCAGCGCTACAAAGAAGTCTCGCTTCCCATCGGTCAAAAGGGCCATGCTGAATAAAGTGTCAAAACCAGAAAGGCAGGACAGGCCATGGAGAAACGGGAGCCTGGCTACGCTGATGGGCGGGATGTAAATTGCCAACAGCCACTCTGGAGAAATGTATTCTGTGTCCTGAAACGTCTAAAAAACTCAGCTTAGAGAGCAAAGGGCACTTCCACTCATGGGCGTATAAATTGGGAAATCTAAAAATCAGCAAGACACAGGCACCCCAAACTTTAGGGCTGCTCTGTTGACAAAAACCTCCACTTCGTTACTCCTTAAATATCCCAGGAAAGAGAAAAATGGATAAAGAAGTTGTGGTCCTTATGTACAATGGAATATCACTCAGCCGTGAAATCAACGTCATAAGGCTAGTAGCAGCATGATGAGTGGATTTAGGTACGACGATTCTAAATGAAATAAGTCACACAGAAAAAGACACTTATCATAAGATATCACTTATAGAGGGAATGTAAAAACCGCTACCCTTGAACTGAATTACAAAACAGAACAGAGTCACACGTTTAGAAAACACACTATGGCTGCTTAACGGGAAAGGTGAGGTGGGGTGATGCATAAAACAAGGGTTTCAAATTAGCTCAGATACCTTTCCATAAACGCAATATGTAATAGACAAGGCCTACTCCTTGCTCAGTGAATTGGACTCAACACCCCCTATTCACCACCCAAGAATATATCTGACTAGTAAGAATCTTAAAACCTATGTATTGATATCTCTCTGTAAGTGAGTCAAGTGGGTGTAAAGTGGCAGAAACACAGCAGTGAAAAGCAGCTAAACCCCATTATAAAAATCAATTACTTTTAAAAACCCGTTAAACAGAGACAGTGAAAGAGAGAGAAATTCTTACAAAATTCGTTCAGGGGCTGTGATGCCACCTGGATTGACCATATCTAGACCCAGAGCTGATTGAGACATAAGGGTGGACACTCTTGGGGCTGAGAGGTTTGGTGAGGTTGGGTGAGGAAACACAGACCCTTTAAAGTAATACTGCGTGGTACCCATCCCATGGTTCCCAAATCTCCAGGTTCAAGGGCATCTTCCTACATCGAAAACATGCATGAGAAACCCAGAAGATGTTAAACCGTGTGATCGGGAAAGGTTTCCAAAACGCACCTCATTTCTCATCTCCCTGTGCTCGGGTTCGCCATTCCAGCCGCTTTACTAGCAATCTCCCTCCTTGGAGAATCAGCACCTTTAACCTCCTGTTCCGTACAGGTTGCAATTTGTCCTGAGGACGAACGGGAAGAGGGGGAACCAATGAGAGACTAGCTCTAGGTGTTGGGACAGGCACAGGTCACTCTATTTTCCCATCAGGAAGAAGAATTAACCACAGGCTCAGCCTGCTGCCCGGGACCAGAATAGTGCCTGAAGAAATCCTGCGCTTTTGCGGCCAGCTCCCAAGAAAGCGAGTTGAAAAATGGAGCTCAGGGGCACTGCAATTCACAAACCTGCAGACTTATAAATGATAACTCTCGTCCACAAATATATTGAGGGAAGGTAACGAAGAGGATTTGAAAGCAAGGCAGAATTGCAGGAAACGGGTTTCAGGAGGGAGATTCGCATCGCCTTTAAAGCACAGGAAAAGCGGCAAAACTTCAACAATGATGCCCTTGGCCAAAAAGGGCGTATGCGTTTTTTCCTGAATATATTCAGGAAAAAACGCATACGCCCTTTTTGGCCAACCAAGCAACCTGGAAAGGCAAATCAGCGCTACAAAGAAGTCTCGCTTCCCATCGGTCAAAAGGGCCATGCTGAATAAAGTGTCAAAACCAGAAAGGCAGGACAGGCCATGGAGAAACGGGAGCCTGGCTACGCTGATGGGCGGGATGTAAATTGCCAACAGCCACTCTGGAGAAATGTATGCTGTGTCCTGAAACGTCTAAAAAACTCAGCTTAGAGAGCAAAGGGCACTTCCACTCATGGGCGTATAAATTGGGAAATCTAAAAATCAGCAAGACACAGGCACCCCAAACTTTAGGGCTGCTCTGTTGACAAAAACCTCCCCTTCGTTACTCCTTAAATATCCCAGGAAAGAGAAAAATGGATAAAGAAGTTGTGGTCCTTATGTACAATGGAATATCACTCAGCCGTGAAATCAACGTCATAAGGCTAGTAGCAGCATGATGAGTGGATTTAGGTACGACGATTCTAAATGAAATAAGTCACACAGAAAAAGACACTTATCATAAGATATCACTTATAGAGGGAATGTAAAAACCGCTACCCTTGAACTGAATTACAAAACAGAACAGAGTCACACGTTTAGAAAACACACTATGGCTGCTTAACGGGAAAGGTGAGGTGGGGTGATGCATAAAACAAGGGTTTCAAATTAGCTCAGATACCTTTCCATAAACGCAATGTGTAATAGACAAGGCCTACTCCTTGCTCAGTGAATTGGACTCAACACCCCCTATTCACCACCCAAGAATATATCTGACTAGTAAGAATCTTAAAACCTATGTATTGATATCTCTCTGTAAGTGAGTCAAGTGGGTGTAAAGTGGCAGAAACACAGCAGTGAAAAGCAGCTAAACCCCATTATAAAAATCAATTACTTTTAAAAACCCGTTAAACAGAGACAGTGAAAGAGAGAGAAATTCTTACAAAATTCGTTCAGGGGATGTGATGCCACCTGGATTGACCATATCTAGACCCAGAGCTGATTGAGACATAAGGGTGGACACTCTTGGGGCTGAGAGGTTTGGTGAGGTTGGGTGAGGAAACACAGACCCTTTAAAGTAATACTGCGTGGTACCCATCCCATGGTTCACAAATCTCCAGGTTCTAGGGCATCTTCCTACATCGAAAACATGCATGAGAAACCCAGAAGATGGTACACCGTGTGATCGGGAAAGGTTTCCAAAACGCACCTCATTTCTCATCTCCTTGTGCTCGGGTTCGCCATTCCAGCTGCTTTACTAGCAATCTCCCTCCTTGGAGAATCAGCACCTTTAACCTCCTGTTCCGTACAGGTTGCAATTTGTCCTGAGGACGAACGGGAAGAGGGGGAACCAATGAGAGACTAGCTCTAGGTGTTGGGACAGGCACAGGTCACTCTATTTTCCCATCAGGAAGAAGAATTAACCACAGGCTCAGCCTGCCGCCCGGGACCAGAATAGTGCCTGAAGCAATCCTGCGCTTTTGCGGCCAGCTCCCAAGAAAGCGAGTTGAAAAATGGAGCTCAGGGGCACTGCAATTCACAAACCTGCAGACTTATAAATGATAACTCTCGTCCACAAATATATTGAGGGAAGGTAACGAAGAGGATTTGAAAGCAAGGCAGAATTGCAGGAAACGGGTTTCAGGAGGGAGATTCGCATCGCCTTTAAAGCACAGGAAAAGCGGCAAAACCTCGACAATGATGCCCTTGGCCAAAAAGGGCGTATGCGTTTTTTCCTGAATATATTCAGGAAAAAACGCATACGCCCTTTTTGGCCAACCAAGCAACCTGGAAAGGCAAATCAGCGCTACAAAGAATTCTCGCTTCCCATCGGTCACAAGGGCCATGCTGAATAAAGTGTCAAAACCAGAAAGGCAGGACAGGCCATGGAGAAAGGGGAGCCTGGCTACGCTGATGGGCGGGATGTAAATTGCCAACAGCCACTCTGGAGAAATGCATTCTGTGTCCTGAAACGTCTAAAAAACTCAGCTTAGAGAGCAAAGGGCACTTCCACTCATGGGCGTATAAATTGGGAAATCTAAAAATCAGCAACACACAGGCACCCCAAACTTTAGGGCTGCTCTGTTGACAAAAACCTCCACTTCGTTACTCCTTAAATATCCCAGGAAAGAGAAAAATTGATAAAGAAGTTGTGGTCCTTATGTACAATGGAATATCACTCAGCCGTGAAATCAACGTCATAAGGCTAGTAGCAGCATGATGAGTGGATTTAGGTACGACGATTCTAAATGAAATAAGTCACACAGAAAAAGACACTTATCATAAGATATCACTTATAGAGGGAATGTAAAAACCGCTACCCTTGAACTGAATTACAAAACAGAACAGAGTCACACGTTTAGAAAACACACTATGGCTGCTTAACGGGAAAGGTGAGGTGGGGTGATGCATAAAACAAGCGTTTCAAATTAGCTCAGATACCTTTCCATAAACGCAATATGTAATAGACAAGGCCTACTCCTTGCTCAGTGAATTGGACTCAACACCCCCTATTCACCACCCAAGAATATATCTGACTAGTAAGAATCTTAAAACCTATGTATTGATATCTCTCTGTAAGTGAGTCAAGTGGGTGTAAAGCGGCATAAACACAGCAGTGAAAAGCAGCTAAACCCCATTATAAAAATCAATTACTTTTAAAAACCCGTGAAACAAAGATAGTGAAACAGAGAGAAATTCTTACAAAATTCGTTCAGGGGCTGTGATGCCTCCTGGATTGACCATATCTAGACCCACAGCTGATTGAGACATAAGGGTGGACATTCTTGGGCCTGAGAGGTTTGGTGAGGTTGGGTGAGGAAACACAGACCCTTTAATTAATAATGCGTGGTACCCATCCCATGGGTCCCAAATCTCCAGGTTCAAGGGCATCTTCCTACATCGAAAACATGCATGAGAAACCCAGAAGATGGTACACTGTGTGATCGGGAAAGGTTTCCAAAACGCACCTCATTTCTCATCTCCTTGTGCTCGGGTTCGCCATTCCAGCTGCTTTACTAGCAATCTCCCTCCTTGGAGAATCAGCACCTTTAACCTCCTGTTCCGTATAGGTTGCAATTTGTCCTGAGGACGAACGGGAAGAGGGGGAACCAATGAGAGACTAGCTCTAGGTGTTGGGACAGGCACAGGTCACTCTATTTTCCCATCAGGAAGAAGAATTAACCACAGGCTCAGCCTGCCGCCCGGGACCAGAATAGGGCCTGAAGCAATCCTGCACTTTTGCGGCCAGTTCCCAAGAAAGCGAGTTGAAATATGGAGCTCAGGGGTACTGCAATTCACAAACCTGCAGACTTATAAATGATAACTCTCGTCCACAAATATATTGAGGGAAAGTAACGAAGAGGATTTGAAAGCAAGGTAGAATTGCAGGAAACGGGTTTCAGGAGGGAGATTCGCATCGCCTTTAAAGCACATGAAAAGCGGCAAAACCTCGACAATGATGCCCTTGGCCAAAAAGGGCGTATGCGTTTTTTCCTGAATATATTCAGGAAAAAACGCATACGCCCTTTTTGGCCAACCAAGCAACCTGGAAAGGCAAATCAGCGCTACAAAGAAGTCTCGCTTCCCATTGGTCAAAAGGGCCATGCTGAATAAAGTGTCAAAAGCAGAAAGGTAGGACAGGCCATGGAGAAACGGGAGCCTGGCTACGCTGGTGGGCGGGATGTAAATTGCCAACAGCCACTCTGGAGAAGTGTACTGTGTGTCCTGAAACGTCTAAAAAACTCAGCTTAGAGAGCATAGGGCACTTCCACTCATGGGCGTATAAATTGAGAAAACTAAAAATCAGCAAGACACAGGCACCCCAAAGTTTAGGGCTGCTCTGTTGACAAAAACCTCCACTTCGTTACACCTTAAATATCCCAAGAAAGAGAAAAATTGATAAAGAAGTTGTGGTCCTTATGTACAATGGAATATCACTACGCCATGAAATCAACGTCATAAGGCTAGTAGCAGCATGATGAGTGGATTTAGGTACGACGATTCTAAGTGAAATAAGTCACACAGAAAGAGCCACTTACCATAAGATATCACTTATAGAGGGAATGTAAAAACCGCTACCCTTGAACTGAATTACAAAACAGAACAGAGTCACACGTTTAGAAAACACACTATGGCTGCTTAACGGGAAAGGTGAGGTGGGGTGATGCATAAAACAAGGGTTTCAAATTAGCTCAGATACCGTTCCATAAACCCAATATGTAATAGACAAGGCCTACTCCTTGCTCAGTGAATTGGACTCAACACCCCCTATTCACCACCCAAGAATATATCTGACTAGTAAGAATCTTAAAACCTATGTATTGATATCTCTCTGTAAGTGAGTCAAGTGGGTGTAAAGTGGCAGAAACACAGCAGTGAAAAGCAGCTAAACCCCATTATAAAAATCAATTACTTTTAAAAACCCGTTAAACAGAGACAGTCAAAGAGAGAGAAATTCTTACAAAATTCGTTCAGGGGCTGTGATGCCACCTGGATTGACCATATCTAGACCCAGAGCTGATTGAGACATAAGGGTGGACACTCTTGGGGCTGAGAGGTTTGGTGAGGTTGGGTGAGGAAACACAGACCCTTTAAAGTAATACTGCGTGGTACCCATCCCATGGTTCCCAAATCTCCAGGTTCAAGGGCATCTTCCTACATCGAAAACATGCATGAGAAACCCAGAAGATGGTAAACCGTGTGATCGGGAAAGGTTTCCAAAACGCACCTCATTTCTCATCTCCTTGTGCTCGGGTTCGCCATTCCAGCCGCTTTACTAGCAATCTCCCTCCTTGGAGAATCAGCACCTTTAACCTCCTGTTCCGTACAGGTTGCAATTTGTCCTGAGGACGAACGGGAAGAGGGGGAACCAATGAGAGACTAGCTCTAGGTGTTGGGACAGGCACAGGTCACTCTATTTTCCCATCAGGAAGAAGAATTAACCACAGGCTCAGCCTGCCGCCCGGGACCAGAATAGTGCCTGAAGCAATCCTGCGCTTTTGCGGCCAGCTCCCAAGAAAGCGAGTTGAAAAATGGAGCTCAGGGGCACTGCAATTCACAAACCTGCTGACTTATAAATGATAACTCTCGTCCCCAAATATATTGAGGGAAGGAAACGAAGAGGATTTGAAAGCAAGGCAGAATTGCAGGAAACAGATTTCAGGAGGGAGATTCGAATCGCCTTTAAAGCACAGGAAAAGCGGCAAAACCTCGACAATGATGCCCTTGGCCAAAAAGGGCGTATGCGTTTTTTCCTGAATATATTCAGGAAAAAACGCATACGCCCTTTTTGGCCAACCAAGCAACCTGGAAAGGCAAATCAGCGCTACAAAGAAGTCTCGCTTCCCATTGGTCAAAAGGGCCATGCTGAATAAAGTGTCAAAACCAGAAAGGTAGGACAGGCCATGGAGAAACGGGAGCCTGGCTACGCTGGTGGGCGGGATGTAAATTGCCAACAGCCACTCTGGAGAAGTGTACTGTGTGTCCTGAAACGTCTAAAAAACTCAGCTTAGAGAGCATAGGGCACTTCCACTCATGGGCGTATAAATTGAGAAAACTAAAAATCAGCAAGACACAGGCACCCCAAAGTTTAGGGCTGCTCTGTTGACAAAAACCTCCACTTCGTTACACCTTAAATATCCCAAGAAAGAGAAAAATGGATAAAGAAGTTGTGGTCCTTATGTACAATGGAATATCACTACGCCATGAAATCAACGTCATAAGGCTAGTAGCAGCATGATGAGTGGATTTAGGTACGACGATTCTAAGTGAAATAAGTCACACAGAAAGAGCCACTTATCATAAGATATCACTTATAGAGGGAATGTAAAAACCGCTACCCTTGAACTGAATTACAAAACAGAACAGAGTCACACGTTTAGGAAACACACTATGGCTGCTTAACGGGAAAGGTGAGGTGGGGTGATGCATAAAACAAGGGTTTCAAATTAGCTCAGATACCGTTCCATAAACCCAATATGTAAAAGACAAGGCCTACTCCTTGCTCAGTGAATTGGACTCAACACCCCCTATTCACCGCCCAAGAATATATCTGACTAGTAAGAATCTTGAAACCTATGTATTGATATCTCTCTGTAAGTGAGTCAAGTGGGTGTAAAGCGGCAGAAACACAGCAGTGAAAAGCAGCTAAACCCCATTATAAAAATCAATTACTTTTAAAAACCCGTGAAACAAAGACAGTGAAAGACAGAGAAATTCTTACAAAATTCGTTCAGGGGCTCTGATGCCACGTGGATTGACCATATCGAGACCCACAGCTGATTGAGACATAAGGGTGGACACTCTTGGGGCTGAGAGGTGTGGTGAGGTTGGGTGAGGAAACGCAGACCCTTTAAAGTAATACTGCGTGGTACCCATCCCATGGGTCCCAAATCTCCAGGTTCAAGGGCATCTTCCTACATCGAAAACATGCATGAGAAACCCAGAAGATGGTACACCGTGTGATCGGGAAAGGTTTCCAAAACGCACCTCATTTCTCATCTCCTTGTGCTCGGGTTCGCCATTCCAGCCGCTTTACTAGCAATCTCCCTCCTTGGAGAATCAGCACCTTTAACCTCCTGTTCCGTACAGGTTGCAATTTGTCCTGAGGATGAACGGGAAGAGGGGGAACCAATGAGAGACTAGCTCTAGGTGTTGGGACAGGCACAGGTCACTCTATTTTCCCATCAAGAAGAAGAATTAACCACAGGCTCAGCCTGCCGCCCGTGACCAGAATAGGGCCTGAAGCAATCCTGCACTTTTGCGGCCAGCTCCCAAGAAAGCGAGTTGAAAAATGGAGCTCAGGGGCACTGCAATTCACAAACCTGCAGACTTATAAATGATAACTCTCCTCCACAAATATATTGAGGGAAGGTAACGAAGAGGATTTGAAAGCAAGGCAGAATTGCAGGAAACGGGTTTCAGGAGGGAGATTCGTATCGCCTTTAAAGCACAGGAAAAGCGGCAAAACCTCGACAATGATGCCCTTGGCCAAAAAGGGCGTATGCGTTTTTTCCTGAATATATTCAGGAAAAAACGCATACGCCCTTTTTAGCCAACCAAGCAACCTGGAAAGGCAAATCAGCGCTACAAAGAAGTCTCGCTTCCCATCGGTCAAAAGGGCCATGCTGAATAAAGTGTCAAAACCAGAAAGGCAGGACAGGCCATGGAGAAACGGGAGCCTGGCTACGCTGGTGGGCGGGATGTAAATTGCCAACAGCCACTCTGGAGAAGTGTACTGTGTGTCCTGAAACTTCTAAAAAACTCAGCTTAGAGAGCATAGGGCACTTCCACTCATGGGCGTATAAATTGGGAAAACTAAAATTCAGCAAGACACAGGCACCCCAAAGTTTCAGGCTGCTCTGTTGACAAGAACCTCCACTTCGTTACACCTTAAATATCCCAGGAAAGAGAAAAATGGATAAAGAAGTTGTGGTCCTTATGTACAATGGAATATCACTCAGCCATGAAATCAACGTCATAAGGCTAGTAGCAGCATGATGAGTGGATTTAGGTACGACGATTCTAAATGAAATAAGTCACACAGAAAAAGACACTTATCATAAGATATCACTTATAGAGGGAATGTAAAAACCGCTACCCTTGAACTGAATTACAAAACAGAACAGAGTCACACGTTTAGAAAACACACTATGGCTGCTTAACGGGAAAGGTGAGGTGGGGTGATGCATAAAACAAGGGTTTCAAATTAGCTCAGATACCTTTCCATAAACGCAATATGTAATAGACAAGGCCTACTCCTTGCTCAGTGAATTGGACTCAACACCCCCTATTCACCACCCAAGAATATATCTGACTAGTAAGAATCTTAAAACCTATGTATTGATATCTCTCTGTAAGTGAGTCAAGTGGGTGTAAAGTGGCAGAAACACAGCAGTGAAAAGCAGCTAAACCCCATTATAAAAATCAATTACTTTTAAAAACCCGTTAAACAGAGACAGTGAAAGAGAGAGAAATTCTTACAAAATTCGTTCAGGGGCTGTGATGCCACCTGGATTGACCATATCTAGACCCAGAGCTGATTGAGACATAAGGGTGGACACTCTTGGGGCTGAGAGGTTTGGTGAGGTTGGGTGAGGAAACACAGACCCTTTAAAGTAATACTGCGTGGTACCCATCCCATGGTTCCCAAATCTCCAGGTTCAAGGGCATCTTCCTACATCGAAAACATGCATGAGAAACCCAGAAGATGTTAAACCGTGTGATCGGGAAAGGTTTCCAAAACGCACCTCATTTCTCATCTCCCTGTGCTCGGGTTCGCCATTCCAGCCGCTTTACTAGCAATCTCCCTCCTTGGAGAATCAGCACCTTTAACCTCCTGTTCCGTACAGGTTGCAATTTGTCCTGAGGACGAACGGGAAGAGGGGGAACCAATGAGAGACTAGCTCTAGGTGTTGGGACAGGCACAGGTCACTCAATTTTCCCATCAGGAAGAAGAATTAACCACAGGCTCAGCCTGCCGCCCGGGACCAGAATAGTGCCTGAAGCAATCCTGCGCTTTTGCGGCCAGCTCCCAAGAAAGCGAGTTGAAAAATGGAGCTCAGGGGCACTGCAATTCACAAACCTGCAGACTTATAAATGATAACTCTCGTCCACAAATATATTGAGGGAAGGTAACGAAGAGGATTTGAAAGCAAGGCAGAATTGCAGGAAACGGGTTTCAGGAGGGAGAATCGCATCGCCTTTAAAGCACAGGAAAAGCGGCAAAACCTCGACAATGATGCCCTTGGCCAAAAAGGGCGTATGCGTTTTTTCCTGAATATATTCAGGAAAAAACGCATACGCCCTTTTTGGCCAACCAAGCAACCTGGAAAGGCAAATCAGCGCTACACAGAAGTCTCGCTTCCCATCGGTCAAAAGGGCCATGCTGAATAAAGTGTCAAAACCAGAAAGGCAGGACAGGCCATGGAGAAACGGGAGCCTGGCTACGCTGATGGGCGGGATGTAAATTGCCAACAGCCACTCTGGAGAAATGTATTCTGTGTCCTGAAACGTCTAAAAAACTCAGCTTAGAGAGCAAAGGGCACTTCCACTCATGGGCGTATAAATTGGGAAATCTAAAAATCAGCAAGACACAGGCACCCCAAACTTTAGGGCTGCTCTGTTGACAAAAACCTCCCCTTCGTTACTCCTTAAATATCCCAGGAAAGAGAAAAATGGATAAAGAAGTTGTGGTCCTTATGTACAATGGAATATCACTCAGCCATGAAATCAACGTCATAAGGCTAGTAGCAGCATGATGAGTGGATTTAGGTACGACGATTCTAAATGAAATAAGTCACACAGAAAAAGACACTTATCATAAGATATCACTTATAGAGGGAATGTAAAAACCGCTACCCTTGAACTGAATTACAAAACAGAACAGAGTCACACGCTTAGAAAACACACTATGGCTGCTTAACGGGAAAGGTGAGGTGGGGTGATGCATAAAACAAGGGTTTCAAATTAGCTCAGATACCTTTCCATAAACGCAATATGTAATAGACAAGGCCTACTCCTTGCTCAGTGAATTGGACCCAACACCCCCTATTCACCACCCAAGAATATATCTGACTAGTAAGAATCTTAAAACCTATGTATTGATATCTCTCTGTAAGTGAGTCAAGTGGGTGTAAAGTGGCAGAAACACAGCAGTGAAAAGCAGCTAAACCCCATTATAAAAATCAATTACTTTTAAAAACCCGTTAAACAGAGACAGTCAAAGAGAGAGAAATTCTTACAAAATTCGTTCAGGGGCTGTGATGCCACCTGGATTGACCATATCTAGACCCAGAGCTGATTGAGACATAAGGGTGGACACTCTTGGGGCTGAGAGGTTTGGTGAGGTTGGGTGAGGAAACACAGACCCTTTAAAGTAATACTGCGTGGTACCCATCCCATGGTTCCCAAATCTCCAGGTTCAAGGGCATCTTCCTACATCGAAAACATGCATGAGAAACCCAGAAGATGGTAAACCGTGTGATCGGGAAAGGTTTCCAAAACGCACCTCATTTCTCATCTCCTTGTGCTCGGGTTCGCCATTCCAGCCGCTTTACTAGCAATCTCCCTCCTTGGAGAATCAGCACCTTTAACCTCCTGTTCCGTACAGGTTGCAATTTGTCCTGAGGACGAACGGGAAGAGGGGGAACCAATGAGAGACTAGCTCTAGGTGTTGGGACAGGCACAGGTCACTCTATTTTCCCATTAGGAAGAAGAATTAACCACAGGCTCAGCCTGCCGCCCGGGACCAGAATAGTGCCTGAAGCAATCCTGCGCTTTTCCGGCCAGCTCCCAAGAAAGCGAGTTGAAAAATGGAGCTCAGGGGCACTGCAATTCACAAACCTGCAGACTTATAAATGATAACTCTCGTCCCCAAATATATTGAGGGAAGGAAACGAAGAGGATTTGAAAGCAAGGCAGAATTGCAGGAAACAGATTTCAGGAGGGAGATTCGAATCGCCTTTAAAGCACAGGAAAAGCGGCAAAACCTCGACAATGATGCCCTTGGCGAAAAAGGGCGTATGCGTTTTTTCCTGAATATATTCAGGAAAAAACGCATACGCCCTTTTTGGCCAACCAAGCAACCTGGAAAGGCAAATCAGCGCTACAAAGAAGTCTCGCTTCCCATCGGTCAAAAGGGCCATGCTGAATAAAGTGTCAAAACCAGAAAGGCAGGACAGGCCATGGAGAAACGGGAGCCTGGCTACGCTGATGGGCGGGATGTAAATTGCCAACAGCCACTCTGGAGAAATGTATTCTGTGTCCTGAAACGTCTAAAAAACTCAGCTTAGAGAGCAAAGGGCACTTCCACTCATGGGCGTATAAATTGGGAAATCTAAAAATCAGCAAGACACAGGCACCCCAAACTTTAGGGCTGCTCTGTTGACAAAAACCTCCCCTTCGTTACTCCTTAAATATCCCAGGAAAGAGAAAAATGGATAAAGAAGTTGTGGTCCTTATGTACAATGGAATATCACTCAGCCATGAAATCAACGTCATAAGGCTAGTAGCAGCATGATGAGTGGATTTAGGTACGACGATTCTAAATGAAATAAGTCACACAGAAAAAGACACTTATCATAAGATATCACTTATAGAGTGAATGTAAAAACCGCTACCCTTGAACTGAATTACAAAACAGAACAGAGTCACACGCTTAGAAAACACACTATGGCTGCTTAACGGGAAAGGTGAGGTGGGGTGATGCATAAAACAAGGGTTTCAAATTAGCTCAGATACCTTTCCATAAACGCAATATGTAATAGACAAGGCCTACTCCTTGCTCAGTGAATTGGACTCAACACCCCCTATTCACCACCCAAGAATATATCTGACTAGTAAGAATCTTAAAACCTATGTATTGATATCTCTCTGTAAGTGAGTCAAGTGGGTGTAAAGTGGCAGAAACACAGCAGTGAAAAGCAGCTAAACCCCATTATAAAAATCAATTACTTTTAAAAACCCGTGAAACAGAGACAGTGAAAGAGAGAGAAATTCTTACAAAATTCGTTCAGGGGCTGTGATGCCACCTGGATTGACCATATCTAGACCCAGAGCTGATTGAGACATAAGGGTGGACACTCTTGGGGCTGAGAGGTTTGGTGAGGTTGGGTGAGGAAACACAGACCCTTTAAAGTAATACTGCGTGGTACCCATCCCATGGTTCCCAAATCTCCAGGTTCAAGGGCATCTTCCTACATCGAAAACATGCATGAGAAACCCAGAAGATGTTAAACCGTGTGATCGGGAAAGGTTTCCAAAACGCACCTCATTTCTCATCTCCTTGTGCTCGGGTTCGCCATTCCAGCCGCTTTACTAGCAATCTCCCTCCTTGGAGAATCAGCACCTTTAACCTCCTGTTCCGTACAGGTTGCAATTTGTCCTGAGGACGAACGGGAAGAGGGGGAACCAATGAGAGACTAGCTCTAGGTGTTGGGACAGGCACAGGTCACTCTATTTTCCCATCAGGAAGAAGAATTAACCACAGGCTCAGCCTGCCGCCCGGGACCAGAATAGTGCCTGAAGCAATCCTGCGCTTTTGCGGCCAGCTCCCAAGAAAGCGAGTTGAAACATGGAGCTCAGGGGCACTGCAATTCACAAACCTGCAGACTTATAAATGATAACTCTCGTCCACAAATATATTGAGGGAAGGTAACGAAGAGGATTTGAAAGCAAGGCAGAATTGCAGGAAACGGGTTTCAGGAGGGAGATTCGAATCGCCTTTAAAGCACAGGAAAAGCGGCAAAACTTCGACAATGATGCCCTTGGCCAAAAAGGGCGTATGCGTTTTTTCCTGAATATATTCAGGAAAAAACGCATACGCCCTTTTTGGCCAACCAAGCAACCTGGAAAGGCAAATCAGCGCTACAAAGAAGTCTCGCTTCCCATCGGTCAAAAGGGCCATGCTGAATAAAGTGTCAAAACCAGAAAGGCAGGACAGGCCATGGAGAAACGGGAGCCTGGCTACGCTGATGGGCGGGATGTAAATTGCCAACAGCCACTCTGGAGAAATGTATTCTGTGTCCTGAAACGTCTAAAAAACTCAGCTTAGAGAGCAAAGGGCACTTCCACTCATGGGCGTATAAATTGGGAAATCTAAAAATCAGCAAGACACAGGCACCCCAAACTTTAGGGCTGCTCTGTTGACAAAAACCTCCCCTTCGTTACTCCTTAAATATCCCAGGAAAGAGAAAAATGGATAAAGAAGTTGTGGTCCTTATGTACAATGGAATATCACTCAGCCATGAAATCAACGTCATAAGGCTAGTAGCAGCATGATGAGTGGATTTAGGTACGACGATTCTAAATGAAATAAGTCACACAGAAAAAGACACTTATCATAAGATATCACTTATAGAGGGAATGTAAAAACCGCTACCCTTGAACTGAATTACAAAACAGAACAGAGTCACACGCTTAGAAAACACACTATGGCTGCTTAACGGGAAAGGTGAGGTGGGGTGATGCATAAAACAAGGGTTTCAAATTAGCTCAGATACCTTTCCATAAACGCAATATGTAATAGACAAGGCCTACTCCTTGCTCAGTGAATTGGACTCAACACCCCCTATTCACCACCCAAGAATATATCTGACTAGTAAGAATCTTAAAACCTATGTATTGATATCTCTCTGTAAGTGAGTCAAGTGGGTGTAAAGTGGCAGAAACACAGCAGTGAAAAGCAGCTAAACCCCATTATAAAAATCAATTACTTTTAAAAACCCGTTAAACAGAGACAGTGAAAGAGAGAAATTCTTACAAAATTCGTTCAGGGGCTGTGATGCCACCTGGATTGACCATATCTAGACCCAGAGCTGATTGAGACATAAGGGTGGACACTCTTGGGGCTGAGAGGTTTGGTGAGGTTGGGTGAGGAAACACAGACCCTTTAAAGTAATACTGCGTGGTACCCATCCCATGGTTCCCAAATCTCCAGGTTCAAGGGCATCTTCCTACATCGAAAACATGCATGAGAAACCCAGAAGATGGTAAACCGTGTGATCGGGAAAGGTTTCCAAAACGCACCTCATTTCTCATCTCCTTGTGCTCGGGTTCGCCATTCCAGCCGCTTTACTAGCAATCTCCCTCCTTGGAGAATCAGCACCTTTAACCTCCTGTTCCGTACAGGTTGCAATTTGTCCTGAGGACGAACGGGAAGAGGGGGAACCAATGAGAGACTAGCTCTAGGTGTTGGGACAGGCACAGGTCACTCTATTTTCCCATCAGGAAGAAGAATTAACCACAGGCTCAGCCTGCCGCCCGGGACCAGAATAGTGCCTGAAGCAATCCTGCGCTTTTGCGGCCAGCTCCCAAGAAAGCGAGTTGAAAAATGGAGCTCAGGGGCACTGCAATTCACAAACCTGCAGACTTATAAATGATAACTCTCGTCCACAAATATATTGAGGGAAGGTAACGAAGAGGATTTGAAAGCAAGGCAGAATTGCAGGAAACGGGTTTCAGGAGGGAGATTCGCATCGCCTTTAAAGCACATGAAAAGCGGCAAAACCTCGACAATGATGCCCTTGGCCAAAAAGGGCGTATGCGTTTTTTCCTGAATATATTCAGGAAAAAACGCATACGCCCTTTTTGGCCAACCAAGCAACCTGGAAAGGCAAATCAGCGCTACAAAGAAGTCTCGCTTCCCATCGGTCAAAAGGGCCATGCTGAATAAAGTGTCAAAACCAGAAAGGCAGGACAGGCCATGGAGAAACGGGAGCCTGGCTACGCTGATGGGCGGGATGTAAATTGCCAACAGCCACTCTGGAGAAATGTATTCTGTGTCCTGAAACGTCTAAAAAACTCAGCTTAGAGAGCAAAGGGCACTTCCACTCATGGGCGTATAAATTGGGAAATCTAAAAATCAGCAAGACACAGGCACCCCAAACTTTAGGGCTGCTCTGTTGACAAAAACCTCCCCTTCGTTACTCCTTAAATATCCCAGGAAAGAGAAAAATGGATAAAGAAGTTGTGGTCCTTATGTACAATGGAATATCACTCAGCCATGAAATCAACGTCATAAGGCTAGTAGCAGCATGATGAGTGGATTTAGGTACGACGATTCTAAATGAAATAAGTCACACAGAAAAAGACACTTATCATAAGATATCACTTATAGAGGGAATGTAAAAACCGCTACCCTTGAACTGAATTACAAAACAGAACAGAGTCACACGCTTAGAAAACACACTATGGCTGCTTAACGGGAAAGGTGAGGTGGGGTGATGCATAAAACAAGGGTTTCAAATTAGCTCAGATACCTTTCCATAAACGCAATATGTAATAGACAAGGCCTACTCCTTGCTCAGTGAATTGGACTCAACACCCCCTATTCACCACCCAAGAATATATCTGACTAGTAAGAATCTTAAAACCTATGTATTGATATCTCTCTGTAAGTGAGTCAAGTGGGTGTAAAGTGGCAGAAACACAGCAGTGAAAAGCAGCTAAACCCCATTATAAAAATCAATTACTTTTAAAAACCCGTTAAACAGAGACAGTGAAAGAGAGAAATTCTTACAAAATTCGTTCAGGGGCTGTGATGCCACCTGGATTGACCATATCTAGACCCAGAGCTGATTGAGACATAAGGGTGGACACTCTTGGGGCTGAGAGGTTTGGTGAGGTTGGGTGAGGAAACACAGACCCTTTAAAGTAATACTGCGTGGTACCCATCCCATGGTTCCCAAATCTCCAGGTTCAAGGGCATCTTCCTACATCGAAAACATGCATGAGAAACCCAGAAGATGGTAAACCGTGTGATCGGGAAAGGTTTCCAAAACGCACCTCATTTCTCATCTCCTTGTGCTCGGGTTCGCCATTCCAGCCGCTTTACTAGCAATCTCCCTCCTTGGAGAATCAGCACCTTTAACCTCCTGTTCCGTACAGGTTGCAATTTGTCCTGAGGACGAACGGGAAGAGGGGGAACCAATGAGAGACTAGCTCTAGGTGTTGGGACAGGCACAGGTCACTCTATTTTCCCATCAGGAAGAAGAATTAACCACAGGCTCAGCCTGCCGCCCGGGACCAGAATAGTGCCTGAAGCAATCCTGCGCTTTTGCGGCCAGCTCCCAAGAAAGCGAGTTGAAAAATGGAGCTCAGGGGCACTGCAATTCACAAACCTGCAGACTTATAAATGATAACTCTCGTCCACAAATATATTGAGGGAAGGTAACGAAGAGGATTTGAAAGCAAGGCAGAATTGCAGGAAACGGGTTTCAGGAGGGAGATTCGCATCGCCTTTAAAGCACATGAAAAGCGGCAAAACCTCGACAATGATGCCCTTGGCCAAAAAGGGCGTATGCGTTTTTTCCTGAATATATTCAGGAAAAAACGCATACGCCCTTTTTCGCCAACCAAGCAACCTGGAAAGGCAAATCAGCGCTACAAAGAAGTCTCGCTTCCCATTGGTCAAAAGGGCCATGCTGAATAAAGTGTCAAAACCAGAAAGGTAGGACAGGCCATGGAGAAACGGGAGCCTGGCTACGCTAGTGGGCGGGATGTAAATTGCCAACAGCCACTCTGGAGAAGTGTACTGTGTGTCCTGAAACGTCTAAAAAACTCAGCTTAGAGAGCATAGGGCACTTCCACTCATGGGCGTATAAATTGAGAAAACTAAAAATCAGCAAGACACAGGCACCCCAAAGTTTAGGGCTGCTCTGTTGACAAAAACCTCCACTTCGTTACACCTTAAATATCCCAAGAAAGAGAAAAATTGATAAAGAAGTTGTGGTCCTTATGTACAATGGAATATCACTCAGCCATGAAATCAACGTCATAAGGCTAGTAGCAGCATGATGAGTGGATTTAGGTACGACGATTCTAAGTGAAATAAGTCACACAGAAAGAGCCACTTATCATAAGATATCACTTATAGAGGGAATGTAAAAACCGCTACCCTTGAACTGAATTACAAAACAGAACAGAGTCACACGTTTAGAAAACACACTATGGCTGCTTAACGGGAAAGGTGAGGTGGCGTGATGCATAAAACAAGGGTTTCAAATTAGCTCAGATACCGTTCCATAAACCCAATATGTAATAGACAAGGCCTATTCCTTGCTCAGTGAATTGGACTCAACACCCCCTATTCACCGCCCAAGAATATATCTGACTAGTAAGAATCTTGAAACCTATGTATTGATATCTCTCTGTAAGTGAGTCAAGTGGGTGTAAAGCGGCAGAAACACAGCAGTGAAAAGCAGCTAAACCCCATTATAAAAATCAATTACTTTTAAAAACCCGTGAAACAAAGACAGTGAAAGAGAGAGAAATTCTTTCAAAATTCGTTCAGGGGCTCTGATGCCACGTGGATTGACCATATCGAGACGCACAGCTGATTGAGACATAAGGGTGGACACTCTTGGGGCTGAGAGGTGTGGTGAGGTTGGGTGAGGAAACGCAGACCCTTTAAAGTAATACTGCGTGGTACCCATCCCATGGGTCCCAAATCTCCAGGTTCAAGGGCATCTTCCTACATCGAAAACATGCATGAGAAACCCAGAAGATGGTACACCGTGTGATCGGGAAAGGTTTCCAAAACGCACCTCATTTCTCATCTCCTTGTGCTCGGGTTCGCCATTCCAGCCGCTTTACTAGCAATCTCCCTCCTTGGAGAATCAGCACCTTTAACCTCCTGTTCCGTACAGGTTGCAATTTGTCCTGAGGATGAACGGGAAGAGGGGGAACCAATGAGAGACTAGCTCTAGGTGTTGGGACAGGCACAGGTCACTCTATTTTCCCATCAAGAAGAAGAATTAACCACAGGCTCAGCCTGCCGCCCGGGACCAGAATAGGGCCTGAAGCAATCCGGCACTTTTGCGGCCAGCTCCCAAGAAAGCGAGTTGAAAAATGGAGCTCAGGGGCACTGCAATTCACAAACCTGCAGACTTATAAATGATAACTCTCCTCCACAAATATATTGAGGGAAGGTAACGAAGAGGATTTGAAAGCAAGGCAGAATTGCAGGAAACGGGTTTCAGGAGGGAGATTCGTATCGCCTTTAAAGCACAGGAAAAGCGGCAAAACCTCGACAATGATGCCCTTGGCCAAAAAGGGCGTATGCGTTTTTTCCTGAATATATTCAGGAAAAAACGCATACGCCCTTTTTAGCCAACCAAGCAACCTGGAAAGGCAAATCAGCGCTACAAAGAAGTCTCGCTTCCCATTGGTCAAAAGGGCCATGCTGAATAAAGTGTCAAAACCAGAAAGGCAGGACAGGCCATGGAGAAACGGGAGCCTGGTTACTCTGGTGGGCGGGATGTAAATTGGCAACAGCCACTCTGGAGAAGTGTACTGTGTGTCCTGAAACTTCTAAAAAACTCAGCTTAGAGAGCATAGGGCACTTCCACTCATGGGCGTATAAATTGGGAAAACTAAAATTCAGCAAGACACAGGCACCCCAAAGTTTCAGGCTGCTCTGTTGACAAGAACCTCCACTTCGTTACACCTTAAATATCCCAGGAAAGAGAAAAATGGATAAAGAAGTTGTGGTCCTTATGTACAATGGAATATCACTCAGCCATGAAATCAACGTCATAAGGCTAGTAGCAGCATGATGAGTGGATTTAGGTACGACGAATCTAAGTGAAATAAGTCACACAGAAAAAGACACTTATCATAAGATATCACTTATAGAGGGAATGTAAAAACCGCTACCCTTGAACTGAATTACAAAACAGAACAGAGTCACACGCTTAGAAAACACACTATGGCTGCTTAACGGGAAAGGTGAGGTGGGGTGATGCATAAAACAAGGGTTTCAAATTAGCTCAGATACCTTTCCATAAACGCAATATGTAATAGACAAGGCCTACTCCTTGCTCAGTGAATTGGACTCAACACCCCCTATTCACCACCCAAGAATATATCTGACTAGTAAGAATCTTAAAACCTATGTATTGATATCTCTCTGTAAGTGAGTCAAGTGGGTGTAAAGTGGCAGAAACACAGCAGTGAAAAGCAGCTAAACCCCATTATAAAAATCAATTACTTTTAAAAACCCGTTAAACAGAGACAGTGAAAGAGAGAAATTCTTACAAAATTCGTTCAGGGGCTGTGATGCCACCTGGATTGACCATATCTAGACCCAGAGCTGATTGAGACATAAGGGTGGACACTCTTGGGGCTGAGAGGTTTGGTGAGGTTGGGTGAGGAAACACAGACCCTTTAAAGTAATACTGCGTGGTACCCATCCCATGGTTCCCAAATCTCCAGGTTCAAGGGCATCTTCCTACATCGAAAACATGCATGAGAAACCCAGAAGATGGTAAACCGTGTGATCGGGAAAGGTTTCCAAAACGCACCTCATTTCTCATCTCCTTGTGCTCGGGTTCGCCATTCCAGCCGCTTTACTAGCAATCTCCCTCCTTGGAGAATCAGCACCTTTAACCTCCTGTTCCGTACAGGTTGCAATTTGTCCTGAGGACGAACGGGAAGAGGGGGAACCAATGAGAGACTAGCTCTAGGTGTTGGGACAGGCACAGGTCACTCTATTTTCCCATCAGGAAGAAGAATTAACCACAGGCTCAGCCTGCCGCCCGGGACCAGAATAGTGCCTGAAGCAATCCTGCGCTTTTGCGGCCAGCTCCCAAGAAAGCGAGTTGAAAAATGGAGCTCAGGGGCACTGCAATTCACAAACCTGCAGACTTATAAATGATAACTCTCGTCCACAAATATATTGAGGGAAGGTAACGAAGAGGATTTGAAAGCAAGGCAGAATTGCAGGAAACGGGTTTCAGGAGGGAGATTCGCATCGCCTTTAAAGCACATGAAAAGCGGCAAAACCTCGACAATGATGCCCTTGGCCAAAAAGGGCGTATGCGTTTTTTCCTGAATATATTCAGGAAAAAACGCATACGCCCTTTTTGGCCAACCAAGCAACCTGGAAAGGCAAATCAGCGCTACAAAGAAGTCTCGCTTCCCATCGGTCAAAAGGGCCATGCTGAATAAAGTGTCAAAACCAGAAAGGCAGGACAGGCCATGGAGAAACGGGAGCCTGGCTACGCTGATGGGCGGGATGTAAATTGCCAACAGCCACTCTGGAGAAATGTATTCTGTGTCCTGAAACGTCTAAAAAACTCAGCTTAGAGAGCAAAGGGCACTTCCACTCATGGGCGTATAAATTGGGAAATCTAAAAATCAGCAAGACACAGGCACCCCAAACTTTAGGGCTGCTCTGTTGACAAAAACCTCCCCTTCGTTACTCCTTAAATATCCCAGGAAAGAGAAAAATGGATAAAGAAGTTGTGGTCCTTATGTACAATGGAATATCACTCAGCCATGAAATCAACGTCATAAGGCTAGTAGCAGCATGATGAGTGGATTTAGGTACGACGATTCTAAATGAAATAAGTCACACAGAAAAAGACACTTATCATAAGATATCACTTATAGAGGGAATGTAAAAACCGCTACCCTTGAACTGAATTACAAAACAGAACAGAGTCACACGCTTAGAAAACACACTATGGCTGCTTAACGGGAAAGGTGAGGTGGGGTGATGCATAAAACAAGGGTTTCAAATTAGCTCAGATACCTTTCCATAAACGCAATATGTAATAGACAAGGCCTACTCCTTGCTCAGTGAATTGGACTCAACACCCCCTATTCACCACCCAAGAATATATCTGACTAGTAAGAATCTTAAAACCTATGTATTGATATCTCTCTGTAAGTGAGTCAAGTGGGTGTAAAGTGGCAGAAACACAGCAGTGAAAAGCAGCTAAACCCCATTATAAAAATCAATTACTTTTAAAAACCCGTTAAACAGAGACAGTGAAAGAGAGAAATTCTTACAAAATTCGTTCAGGGGCTGTGATGCCACCTGGATTGACCATATCTAGACCCAGAGCTGATTGAGACATAAGGGTGGACACTCTTGGGGCTGAGAGGTTTGGTGAGGTTGGGTGAGGAAACACAGACCCTTTAAAGTAATACTGCGTGGTACCCATCCCATGGTTCCCAAATCTCCAGGTTCAAGGGCATCTTCCTACATCGAAAACATGCATGAGAAACCCAGAAGATGGTAAACCGTGTGATCGGGAAAGGTTTCCAAAACGCACCTCATTTCTCATCTCCTTGTGCTCGGGTTCGCCATTCCAGCCGCTTTACTAGCAATCTCCCTCCTTGGAGAATCAGCACCTTTAACCTCCTGTTCCGTACAGGTTGCAATTTGTCCTGAGGACGAACGGGAAGAGGGGGAACCAATGAGAGACTAGCTCTAGGTGTTGGGACAGGCACAGGTCACTCTATTTTCCCATCAGGAAGAAGAATTAACCACAGGCTCAGCCTGCCGCCCGGGACCAGAATAGTGCCTGAAGCAATCCTGCGCTTTTGCGGCCAGCTCCCAAGAAAGCGAGTTGAAAAATGGAGCTCAGGGGCACTGCAATTCACAAACCTGCAGACTTATAAATGATAACTCTCGTCCACAAATATATTGAGGGAAGGTAACGAAGAGGATTTGAAAGCAAGGCAGAATTGCAGGAAACGGGTTTCAGGAGGGAGATTCGCATCGCCTTTAAAGCACATGAAAAGCGGCAAAACCTCGACAATGATGCCCTTGGCCAAAAAGGGCGTATGCGTTTTTTCCTGAATATATTCAGGAAAAAACGCATACGCCCTTTTTCGCCAACCAAGCAACCTGGAAAGGCAAATCAGCGCTACAAAGAAGTCTCGCTTCCCATTGGTCAAAAGGGCCATGCTGAATAAAGTGTCAAAACCAGAAAGGTAGGACAGGCCATGGAGAAACGGGAGCCTGGCTACGCTAGTGGGCGGGATGTAAATTGCCAACAGCCACTCTGGAGAAGTGTACTGTGTGTCCTGAAACGTCTAAAAAACTCAGCTTAGAGAGCATAGGGCACTTCCACTCATGGGCGTATAAATTGAGAAAACTAAAAATCAGCAAGACACAGGCACCCCAAAGTTTAGGGCTGCTCTGTTGACAAAAACCTCCACTTCGTTACACCTTAAATATCCCAAGAAAGAGAAAAATTGATAAAGAAGTTGTGGTCCTTATGTACAATGGAATATCACTCAGCCATGAAATCAACGTCATAAGGCTAGTAGCAGCATGATGAGTGGATTTAGGTACGACGATTCTAAGTGAAATAAGTCACACAGAAAGAGCCACTTATCATAAGATATCACTTATAGAGGGAATGTAAAAACCGCTACCCTTGAACTGAATTACAAAACAGAACAGAGTCACACGTTTAGAAAACACACTATGGCTGCTTAACGGGAAAGGTGAGGTGGCGTGATGCATAAAACAAGCGTTTCAAATTAGCTCAGATACCGTTCCATAAACCCAATATGTAATAGACAAGGCCTATTCCTTGCTCAGTGAATTGGACTCAACACCCCCTATTCACCGCCCAAGAATATATCTGACTAGTAAGAATCTTGAAACCTATGTATTGATATCTCTCTGTAAGTGAGTCAAGTGGGTGTAAAGCGGCAGAAACACAGCAGTGAAAAGCAGCTAAACCCCATTATAAAAATCAATTACTTTTAAAAACCCGTGAAACAAAGACAGTGAAAGAGAGAGAAATTCTTTCAAAATTCGTTCAGGGGCTCTGATGCCACGTGGATTGACCATATCGAGACGCACAGCTGATTGAGACATAAGGGTGGACACTCTTGGGGCTGAGAGGTGTGGTGAGGTTGGGTGAGGAAACGCAGACCCTTTAAAGTAATACTGCGTGGTACCCATCCCATGGGTCCCAAATCTCCAGGTTCAAGGGCATCTTCCTACATCGAAAACATGCATGAGAAACCCAGAAGATGGTACACCGTGTGATCGGGAAAGGTTTCCAAAACGCACCTCATTTCTCATCTCCTTGTGCTCGGGTTCGCCATTCCAGCCGCTTTACTAGCAATCTCCCTCCTTGGAGAATCAGCACCTTTAACCTCCTGTTCCGTACAGGTTGCAATTTGTCCTGAGGATGAACGGGAAGAGGGGGAACCAATGAGAGACTAGCTCTAGGTGTTGGGACAGGCACAGGTCACTCTATTTTCCCATCAAGAAGAAGAATTAACCACAGGCTCAGCCTGCCGCCCGGGACCAGAATAGGGCCTGAAGCAATCCGGCACTTTTGCGGCCAGCTCCCAAGAAAGCGAGTTGAAAAATGGAGCTCAGGGGCACTGCAATTCACAAACCTGCAGACTTATAAATGATAACTCTCCTCCACAAATATATTGAGGGAAGGTAACGAAGAGGATTTGAAAGCAAGGCAGAATTGCAGGAAACGGGTTTCAGGAGGGAGATTCGTATCGCCTTTAAAGCACAGGAAAAGCGGCAAAACCTCGACAATGATGCCCTTGGCCAAAAAGGGCGTATGCGTTTTTTCCTGAATATATTCAGGAAAAAACGCATACGCCCTTTTTAGCCAACCAAGCAACCTGGAAAGGCAAATCAGCGCTACAAAGAAGTCTCGCTTCCCATTGGTCAAAAGGGCCATGCTGAATAAAGTGTCAAAACCAGAAAGGCAGGACAGGCCATGGAGAAACGGGAGCCTGGTTACTCTGGTGGGCGGGATGTAAATTGGCAACAGCCACTCTGGAGAAGTGTACTGTGTGTCCTGAAACTTCTAAAAAACTCAGCTTAGAGAGCATAGGGCACTTCCACTCATGGGCGTATAAATTGGGAAAACTAAAATTCAGCAAGACACAGGCACCCCAAAGTTTCAGGCTGCTCTGTTGACAAGAACCTCCACTTCGTTACACCTTAAATATCCCAGGAAAGAGAAAAATGGATAAAGAAGTTGTGGTCCTTATGTACAATGGAATATCACTCAGCCATGAAATCAACGTCATAAGGCTAGTAGCAGCATGATGAGTGGATTTAGGTACGACGAATCTAAGTGAAATAAGTCACACAGAAAAAGACACTTATCATAAGATATCACTTATAGAGGGAATGTAAAAACCGCTACCCTTGAACTGAATTACAAAACAGAACAGAGTCACACGCTTAGAAAACACACTATGGCTGCTTAACGGGAAAGGTGAGGTGGGGTGATGCATAAAACAAGGGTTTCAAATTAGCTCAGATACCTTTCCATAAACGCAATATGTAATAGACAAGGCCTACTCCTTGCTCAGTGAATTGGACTCAACACCCCCTATTCACCACCCAAGAATATATCTGACTAGTAAGAATCTTAAAACCTATGTATTGATATCTCTCTGTAAGTGAGTCAAGTGGGTGTAAAGTGGCAGAAACACAGCAGTGAAAAGCAGCTAAACCCCATTATAAAAATCAATTACTTTTAAAAACCCGTTAAACAGAGACAGTGAAAGAGAGAGAAATTCTTACAAAATTCGTTCAGGGGCTGTGATGCCACCTGGATTGACCATATCTAGACCCAGAGCTGATTGAGACATAAGGGTGGACACTCTTGGGGCTGAGAGGTTTGGTGAGGTTGGGTGAGGAAACACAGACCCTTTAAAGTAATACTGCGTGGTACCCATCCCATGGTTCACAAATCTCCAGGTTCAAGGGCATCTTCCTACATCGAAAACATGCATGAGAAACCCAGAAGATGTTAAACCGTGTGATCGGGAAAGGTTTCCAAAACGCACCTCATTTCTCATCTCCCTGTGCTCGGGTTCGCCATTCCAGCCGCTTTACTAGCAATCTCCCTCCTTGGAGAATCAGCACCTTTAACCTCCTGTTCCGTACAGGTTGCAATTTGTCCTGAGGACGAACGGGAAGAGGGGGAACCAATGAGAGACTAGCTCTAGGTGTTGGGACAGGCACAGGTCACTCTATTTTCCCATCAGGAAGAAGAATTAACCACAGGCTCAGCCTGCCGCCCGGGACCAGAATAGTGCCTGAAGCAATCCTGCGCTTTTGCGGCCAGCTCCCAAGAAAGCGAGTTGAAAAATGGAGCTCAGGGGCACTGCAATTCACAAACCTGCAGACTTATAAATGATAACTCTCGTCCACAAATATATTGAGGGAAGGTAACGAAGAGGATTTGAAAGCAAGGCAGAATTGCAGGAAACGGGTTTCAGGAGGGAGAATCGCATCGCCTTTAAAGCACAGGAAAAGCGGCAAAACCTCGACAATGATGCCCTTGGCCAAAAAGGGCGTATGCGTTTTTTCCTGAATATATTCAGGAAAAAACGCATACGCCCTTTTTGGCCAACCAAGCAACCTGGAAAGGCAAATCAGCGCTACACAGAAGTCTCGCTTCCCATCGGTCAAAAGGGCAATGCTGAATAAAGTGTCAAAACCAGAAAGGCAGGACAGGCCATGGAGAAACGGGAGCCTGGCTACGCTGATGGGCGGGATGTAAATTGCCAACAGCCACTCTGGAGAAATGTATTCTGTGTCCTGAAACGTCTAAAAAACTCAGCTTAGAGAGCAAAGGGCACTTCCACTCATGGGCGTATAAATTGGGAAATCTAAAAATCAGCAAGACACAGGCACCCCAAACTTTAGGGCTGCTCTGTTGACAAAAACCTCCCCTTCGTTACTCCTTAAATATCCCAGGAAAGAGAAAAATGGATAAAGAAGTTGTGGTCCTTATGTACAATGGAATATCACTCAGCCATGAAATCAACGTCATAAGGCTAGTAGCAGCATGATGAGTGGATTTAGGTACGACGATTCTAAATGAAATAAGTCACACAGAAAAAGACACTTATCATAAGATATCACTTATAGAGGGAATGTAAAAACCGCTACCCTTGAACTGAATTACAAAACAGAACAGAGTCACACGCTTAGAAAACACACTATGGCTGCTTAACGGGAAAGGTGAGGTGGGGTGATGCATAAAACAAGGGTTTCAAATTAGCTCAGATACCTTTCCATAAATGCAATATGTAATAGACAAGGCCTACTCCTTGCTCAGTGAATTGGACTCAACACCCCCTATTCACCACCCAAGAATATATCTGACTAGTAAGAATCTTAAAACCTATGTATTGATATCTCTCTGTAAGTGAGTCAAGTGGGTGTAAAGTGGCAGAAACACAGCAGTGAAAAGCAGCTAAACCCCATTATAAAAATCAATTACTTTTAAAAACCCGTTAAACAGAGACAGTGAAAGAGAGAAATTCTTACAAAATTCGTTCAGGGGCTGTGATGCCACCTGGATTGACCATATCTAGACCCAGAGCTGATTGAGACATAAGGGTGGACACTCTTGGGGCTGAGAGGTTTGGTGAGGTTGGGTGAGGAAACACAGACCCTTTAAAGTAATACTGCGTGGTACCCATCCCATGGTTCCCAAATCTCCAGGTTCAAGGGCATCTTCCTACATCGAAAACATGCATGAGAAACCCAGAAGATGTTAAACCGTGTGATCGGGAAAGGTTTCCAAAACGCACCTCATTTCTCATCTCCTTGTGCTCGGGTTCGCCATTCCAGCCGCTTTACTAGCAATCTCCCTCCTTGGAGAATCAGCACCTTTAACCTCCTGTTCCGTACAGGTTGCAATTTGTCCTGAGGACGAACGGGAAGAGGGGGAACCAATGAGAGACTAGCTCTAGGTGTTGGGACAGGCACAGGTCACTCTATTTTCCCATCAGGAAGAAGAATTAACCACAGGCTCAGCCTGCCGCCCGGGACCAGAATAGTGCCTGAAGCAATCCTGCGCTTTTGCGGCCAGCTCCCAAGAAAGCGAGTTGAAAAATGGAGCTCAGGGGCACTGCAATTCACAAACCTGCAGACTTATAAATGATAACTCTCGTCCACAAATATATTGAGGGAAGGTAACGAAGAGGATTTGAAAGCAAGGCAGAATTGCAGGAAACGGGTTTCAGGAGGGAGATTCGCATCGCCTTTAAAGCACAGGAAAAGCGGCAAAACCTTCACAATGATGCCCTTGGCCAAAAAGGGCGTATGCGTTTTTTCCTGAATATATTCAGGAAAAAACGCATACGCTCTTTTTGGCCAACCAAGCAACCTGGAAAGGCAAATCAGCGCTACAAAGAAGTCTCGCTTCCCATCGGTCAAAAGGGCCATGCTGAATAAAGTGTCAAAACCAGAAAGGCAGGACAGGCCATGGAGAAACGGGAGCCTGGCTACGCTGATGGGCGGGATGTAAATTGCCAACAGCCACTCTGGAGAAGTGTACTGTGTGTCCTGAAACGTCTAAAAAACTCAGCTTAGAGAGCAAAGGGCACTTCCACTCATGGGCGTATAAATTGGGAAATCTAAAAATCAGCAAGACACAGGCACCCCAAACTTTAGGGCTGCTCTGTTGACAAAAACCTCCCCTTCGTTACTCCTTAAATATCCCAGGAAAGAGAAAAATGGATAAAGAAGTTGTGGTCCTTATGTACAATGGAATATCACTCAGCCATGAAATCAACGTCATAAGGCTAGTAGCAGCATGATGAGTGGATTTAGGTACGACGATTCTAAATGAAATAAGTCACACAGAAAAAGACACTTATCATAAGATATCACTTATAGAGGGAATGTAAAAACCGCTACCCTTGAACTGAATTACAAAACAGAACAGAGTCACACGCTTAGAAAACACACTATGGCTGCTTAACGGGAAAGGTGAGGTGGGGTGATGCATAAAACAAGGGTTTCAAATTAGCTCAGATACCTTTCCATAAACGCAATATGTAATAGACAAGGCCTACTCCTTGCTCAGTGAATTGGACTCAACACCCCCTATTCACCACCCAAGAATATATCTGACTAGTAAGAATCTTAAAACCTATGTATTGATATCTCTCTGTGAGTCAAGTGGGTGTAAAGTGGCAGAAACACAGCAGTGAAAAGCAGCTAAACCCCATTATAAAAATCAATTACTTTTAAAAACCCGTTAAACAGAGACAGTGAAAGAGAGAAATTCTTACAAAATTCGTTCAGGGGCTGTGATGCCACCTGGATTGACCATATCTAGACCCAGAGCTGATTGAGACATAAGGGTGGACACTCTTGGGGCTGAGAGGTTTGGTGAGGTTGGGTGAGGAAACACAGACCCTTTAAAGTATTACTGCGTGGTACCCATCCCATGGTTCCCAAATCTCCAGGTTCAAGGGCATCTTCCTACATCGAAATCATGCATGAGAAACCCAGAAGATGGTAAACCGTGTGATCGGGAAAGGTTTCCAAAACGCACCTCATTTCTCATCTCCTTGTGCTCGGGTTCGCCATTCCAGCCGCTTTACTAGCAATCTCCCTCCTTGGAGAATCAGCACCTTTAACCTCCTGTTCCGTACAGGTTGCAATTTGTCCTGAGGACGAACGGGAAGAGGGGGAACCAATGAGAGACTAGCTCTAGGTGTTGGGACAGGCACAGGTCACTCTATTTTCCCATCAGGAAGAAGAATTAACCACAGGCTCAGCCTGCCGCCCGGGACCAGAATAGTGCCTGAAGCAATCCTGCGCTTTTGCGGCCAGCTCCCAAGAAAGCGAGTTGAAAAATGGAGCTCAGGGGCACTGCAATTCACAAACCTGCAGACTTATAAATGATAACTCTCGTCCCCAAATATATTGAGGGAAGGAAACGAAGAGGATTTGAAAGCAAGGCAGAATTGCAGGAAACAGATTTCAGGAGGGAGATTCGAATCGCCTTTAAAGCACAGGAAAAGCGGCAAAACCTCGACAATGATGCCCTTGGCCAAAAAGGGCGTATGCGTTTTTTCCTGAATATATTCAGGAAAAAACGCATACGCCCTTTTTGGCCAACCAAGCAACCTGGAAAGGCAAATCAGCGCTACAAAGAAGTCTCGCTTCCCATCGGTCAAAAGGGCCATGCTGAATAAAGTGTCAAAACCAGAAAGGCAGGACAGGCCATGGAGAAACGGGAGCCTGGCTACGCTGATGGGCGGGATGTAAATTGCCAACAGCCACTCTGGAGAAATGTATTCTGTGTCCTGAAACGTCTAAAAAACTCAGCTTAGAGAGCAAAGGGCACTTCCACTCATGGGCGTATAAATTGGGAAATCTAAAAATCAGCAAGACACAGGCACCCCAAACTTTAGGGCTGCTCTGTTGACAAAAACCTCCCCTTCGTTACTCCTTAAATATCCCAGGAAAGAGAAAAATGGATAAAGAAGTTGTGGTCCTTATGTACAATGGAATATCACTCAGCCATGAAATCAACGTCATAAGGCTTGTAGCAGCATGATGAGTGGATTTAGGTACGACGATTCTAAATGAAATAAGTCACACAGAAAAAGACACTTATCATAAGATATCACTTATAGAGGGAATGTAAAAACCGCTACCCTTGAACTGAATTACAAAACAGAACAGAGTCACACGCTTAGAAAACACACTATGGCTGCTTAACGGGAAAGGTGAGGTGGGGTGATGCATAAAACAAGGGTTTCAAATTAGCTCAGATACCTTTCCATAAACGCAATATGTAATAGACAAGGCCTACTCCTTGCTCAGTGAATTGGACTCAACACCCCCTATTCACCACCCAAGAATATATCTGACTAGTAAGAATCTTAAAACCTATGTATTGATATCTCTCCGTAAGTGAGTCAAGTGGGTGTAAAGTGGCAGAAACACAGCAGTGAAAAGCAGCTAAACCCCATTATAAAAATCAATTACTTTTAAAAACCCGTTAAACAGAGACAGTGAAAGAGAGAAATTCTTACAAAATTCGTTCAGGGGCTGTGATGCCACCTGGATTGACCATATCTAGACCCAGAGCTGATTGAGACATAAGGGTGGACACTCTTGGGGCTGAGAGGTTTGGTGAGGTTGGGTGAGGAAACACAGACCCTTTAAAGTAATACTGCGTGGTACCCATCCCATGGTTCCCAAATCTCCAGGTTCAAGGGCATCTTCCTACATCGAAAACATGCATGAGAAACCCAGAAGATGTTAAACCGTGTGATCGGGAAAGGTTTCCAAAACGCACCTCATTTCTCATCTCCTTGTGCTCGGGTTCGCCATTCCAGCCGCTTTACTAGCAATCTCCCTCCTTGGAGAATCAGCACCTTTAACCTCCTGTTCCGTACAGGTTGCAATTTGTCCTGAGGACGAACGGGAAGAGGGGGAACCAATGAGAGACTAGCTCTAGGTGTTGGGACAGGCACAGGTCACTCTATTTTCCCATCAGGAAGAAGAATTAACCACAGGCTCAGCCTGCCGCCCGGGACCAGAATAGTGCCTGAAGCAATCCTGCGCTTTTGCGGCCAGCTCCCAAGAAAGCGAGTTGAAAAATGGAGCTCAGGGGCACTGCAATTCACAAACCTGCAGACTTATAAATGATAACTCTCGTCCACAAATATATTGAGGGAAGGTAACGAAGAGGATTTGAAAGCAAGGCAGAATTGCAGGAAACGGGTTTCAGGAGGGAGATTCGCATCGCCTTTAAAGCACAGGAAAAGCGGCAAAACCTCGACAATGATGCCCTTGGCCAAAAAGGGCGTATGCGTTTTTTCCTGAATATATTCAGGAAAAAACGCATACGCCCTTTTTGGCCAACCAAGCAACCTGGAAAGGCAAATCAGCGCTACAAAGAAGTCTCGCTTCCCATCGGTCAAAAGGGCCATGCTGAATAAAGTGTCAAAACCAGAAAGGCAGGACAGGCCATGGAGAAACGGGAGCCTGGCTACGCTGATGGGCGGGATGTAAATTGCCAACAGCCACTCTGGAGAAATGTATTCTGTGTCCTGAAACGTCTAAAAAACTCAGCTTAGAGAGCAAAGGGCACTTCCACTCATGGGCGTATAAATTGGGAAACCTAAAAATCAGCAAGACACAGGCACCCCAAACTTTAGGGCTGCTCTGTTGACAAAAACCTCCCCTTCGTTACTCCTTAAATATCCCAGGAAAGAGAAAAATGGATAAAGAAGTTGTGGTCCTTATGTACAATGGAATATCACTCAGCCATGAAATCAACGTCATAAGGCTAGTAGCAGCATGATGAGTGGATTTAGGTACGACGATTCTAAATGAAATAAGTCACACAGAAAAAGACACTTATCATAAGATATCACTTATAGAGGGAATGTAAAAACCGCTACCCTTGAACTGAATTACAAAACAGAACAGAGTCACACGCTTAGAAAACACACTATGGCTGCTTAACGGGAAAGGTGAGGTGGGGTGATGCATAAAACAAGGGTTTCAAATTAGCTCAGATACCTTTCCATAAATGCAATATGTAATAGACAAGGCCTACTCCTTGCTCAGTGAATTGGACTCAACACCCCCTATTCACCACCCAAGAATATATCTGACTAGTAAGAATCTTAAAACCTATGTATTGATATCTCTCTGTAAGTGAGTCAAGTGGGTGTAAAGTGGCAGAAACACAGCAGTGAAAAGCAGCTAAACCCCATTATAAAAATCAATTACTTTTAAAAACCCGTTAAACAGAGACAGTGAAAGAGAGAAATTCTTACAAAATTCGTTCAGGGGCTGTGATGCCACCTGGATTGACCATATCTAGACCCAGAGCTGATTGAGACATAAGGGTGGACACTCTTGGGGCTGAGAGGTTTGGTGAGGTTGGGTGAGGAAACACAGACCCTTTAAAGTAATACTGCGTGGTACCCATCCCATGGTTCCCAAATCTCCAGGTTCAAGGGCATCTTCCTACATCGAAAACATGCATGAGAAACCCAGAAGATGTTAAACCGTGTGATCGGGAAAGGTTTCCAAAACGCACCTCATTTCTCATCTCCTTGTGCTCGGGTTCGCCATTCCAGCCGCTTTACTAGCAATCTCCCTCCTTGGAGAATCAGCACCTTTAACCTCCTGTTCCGTACAGGTTGCAATTTGTCCTGAGGACGAACGGGAAGAGGGGGAACCAATGAGAGACTAGCTCTAGGTGTTGGGACAGGCACAGGTCACTCTATTTTCCCATCAGGAAGAAGAATTAACCACAGGCTCAGCCTGCCGCCCGGGACCAGAATAGTGCCTGAAGCAATCCTGCGCTTTTGCGGCCAGCTCCCAAGAAAGCGAGTTGAAAAATGGAGCTCAGGGGCACTGCAATTCACAAACCTGCAGACTTATAAATGATAACTCTCGTCCACAAATATATTGAGGGAAGGTAACGAAGAGGATTTGAAAGCAAGGCAGAATTGCAGGAAACGGGTTTCAGGAGGGAGATTCGCATCGCCTTTAAAGCACAGGAAAAGCGGCAAAACCTTCACAATGATGCCCTTGGCCAAAAAGGGCGTATGCGTTTTTTCCTGAATATATTCAGGAAAAAACGCATACGCTCTTTTTGGCCAACCAAGCAACCTGGAAAGGCAAATCAGCGCTACAAAGAAGTCTCGCTTCCCATCGGTCAAAAGGGCCATGCTGAATAAAGTGTCAAAACCAGAAAGGCAGGACAGGCCATGGAGAAACGGGAGCCTGGCTACGCTGATGGGCGGGATGTAAATTGCCAACAGCCACTCTGGAGAAGTGTACTGTGTGTCCTGAAACGTCTAAAAAACTCAGCTTAGAGAGCAAAGGGCACTTCCACTCATGGGCGTATAAATTGGGAAATCTAAAAATCAGCAAGACACAGGCACCCCAAACTTTAGGGCTGCTCTGTTGACAAAAACCTCCCCTTCGTTACTCCTTAAATATCCCAGGAAAGAGAAAAATGGATAAAGAAGTTGTGGTCCTCATGTACAATGGAATATCACTCAGCCATGAAATCAACGTCATAAGGCTAGTAGCAGCATGATGAGTGGATTTAGGTACGACGATTCTAAATGAAATAAGTCACACAGAAAAAGACACTTATCATAAGATATCACTTATAGAGGGAATGTAAAAACCGCTACCCTTGAACTGAATTACAAAACAGAACAGAGTCACACGCTTAGAAAACACACTATGGCTGCTTAACGGGAAAGGTGAGGTGGGGTGATGCATAAAACAAGGGTTTCAAATTAGCTCAGATACCTTTCCATAAACGCAATATGTAATAGACAAGGCCTACTCCTTGCTCAGTGAATTGGACTCAACACCCCCTATTCACCACCCAAGAATATATCTGACTAGTAAGAATCTTAAAACCTATGTATTGATATCTCTCTGTAAGTGAGTCAAGTGGGTGTAAAGTGGCAGAAACACAGCAGTGAAAAGCAGCTAAACCCCATTATAAAAATCAATTACTTTTAAAAACCCGTTAAACAGAGACAGTGAAAGAGAGAAATTCTTACAAAATTCGTTCAGGGGCTGTGATGCCACCTGGATTGACCATATCTAGACCCAGAGCTGATTGAGACATAAGGGTGGACACTCTTGGGGCTGAGAGGTTTGGTGAGGTTGGGTGAGGAAACACAGACCCTTTAAAGTATTACTGCGTGGTACCCATCCCATGGTTCCCAAATCTCCAGGTTCAAGGGCATCTTCCTACATCGAAATCATGCATGAGAAACCCAGAAGATGGTAAACCGTGTGATCGGGAAAGGTTTCCAAAACGCACCTCATTTCTCATCTCCTTGTGCTCGGGTTCGCCATTCCAGCCGCTTTACTAGCAATCTCCCTCCTTGGAGAATCAGCACCTTTAACCTCCTGTTCCGTACAGGTTGCAATTTGTCCTGAGGACGAACGGGAAGAGGGGGAACCAATGAGAGACTAGCTCTAGGTGTTGGGACAGGCACAGGTCACTCTATTTTCCCATCAGGAAGAAGAATTAACCACAGGCTCAGCCTGCCGCCCGGGACCAGAATAGTGCCTGAAGCAATCCTGCGCTTTTGCGGCCAGCTCCCAAGAAAGCGAGTTGAAAAATGGAGCTCAGGGGCACTGCAATTCACAAACCTGCAGACTTATAAATGATAACTCTCGTCCCCAAATATATTGAGGGAAGGAAACGAAGAGGATTTGAAAGCAAGGCAGAATTGCAGGAAACAGATTTCAGGAGGGAGATTCGCATCGCCTTTAAAGCACAGGAAAAGCGGCAAAACCTCGACAATGATGCCCTTGGCCAAAAAGGGCGTATGCGTTTTTTCCTGAATATATTCAGGAAAAAACGCATACGCCCTTTTTGGCCAACCAAGCAACCTGGAAAGGCAAATCAGCGCTACAAAGAAGTCTCGCTTCCCATCGGTCAAAAGGGCCATGCTGAATAAAGTGTCAAAACCAGAAAGGCAGGACAGGCCATGGAGAAACGGGAGCCTGGCTACGCTGATGGGCGGGATGTAAATTGCCAACAGCCACTCTGGAGAAATGTATTCTGTGTCCTGAAACGTCTAAAAAACTCAGCTTAGAGAGCAAAGGGCACTTCCACTCATGGGCGTATAAATTGGGAAATCTAAAAATCAGCAAGACACAGGCACCCCAAACTTTAGGGCTGCTCTGTTGACAAAAACCTCCCCTTCGTTACTCCTTAAATATCCCAGGAAAGAGAAAAATGGATAAAGAAGTTGTGGTCCTTATGTACAATGGAATATCACTCAGCCATGAAATCAACGTCATAAGGCTTGTAGCAGCATGATGAGTGGATTTAGGTACGACGATTCTAAATGAAATAAGTCACACAGAAAAAGACACTTATCATAAGATATCACTTATAGAGGGAATGTAAAAACCGCTACCCTTGAACTGAATTACAAAACAGAACAGAGTCACACGCTTAGAAAACACACTATGGCTGCTTAACGGGAAAGGTGAGGTGGGGTGATGCATAAAACAAGGGTTTCAAATTAGCTCAGATACCTTTCCATAAACGCAATATGTAATAGACAAGGCCTACTCCTTGCTCAGTGAATTGGACTCAACACCCCCTATTCACCACCCAAGAATATATCTGACTAGTAAGAATCTTAAAACCTATGTATTGATATCTCTCCGTAAGTGAGTCAAGTGGGTGTAAAGTGGCAGAAACACAGCAGTGAAAAGCAGCTAAACCCCATTATAAAAATCAATTACTTTTAAAAACCCGTTAAACAGAGACAGTGAAAGAGAGAAATTCTTACAAAATTCGTTCAGGGGCTGTGATGCCACCTGGATTGACCATATCTAGACCCAGAGCTGATTGAGACATAAGGGTGGACACTCTTGGGGCTGAGAGGTTTGGTGAGGTTGGGTGAGGAAACACAGACCCTTTAAAGTAATACTGCGTGGTACCCATCCCATGGTTCCCAAATCTCCAGGTTCAAGGGCATCTTCCTACATCGAAAACATGCATGAGAAACCCAGAAGATGTTAAACCGTGTGATCGGGAAAGGTTTCCAAAACGCACCTCATTTCTCATCTCCTTGTGCTCGGGTTCGCCATTCCAGCCGCTTTACTAGCAATCTCCCTCCTTGGAGAATCAGCACCTTTAACCTCCTGTTCCGTACAGGTTGCAATTTGTCCTGAGGACGAACGGGAAGAGGGGGAACCAATGAGAGACTAGCTCTAGGTGTTGGGACAGGCACAGGTCACTCTATTTTCCCATCAGGAAGAAGAATTAACCACAGGCTCAGCCTGCCGCCCGGGACCAGAATAGTGCCTGAAGCAATCCTGCGCTTTTGCGGCCAGCTCCCAAGAAAGCGAGTTGAAAAATGGAGCTCAGGGGCACTGCAATTCACAAACCTGCAGACTTATAAATGATAACTCTCGTCCACAAATATATTGAGGGAAGGTAACGAAGAGGATTTGAAAGCAAGGCAGAATTGCAGGAAACGGGTTTCAGGAGGGAGATTCGCATCGCCTTTAAAGCACAGGAAAAGCGGCAAAACCTTCACAATGATGCCCTTGGCCAAAAAGGGCGTATGCGTTTTTTCCTGAATATATTCAGGAAAAAACGCATACGCTCTTTTTGGCCAACCAAGCAACCTGGAAAGGCAAATCAGCGCTACAAAGAAGTCTCGCTTCCCATCGGTCAAAAGGGCCATGCTGAATAAAGTGTCAAAACCAGAAAGGCAGGACAGGCCATGGAGAAACGGGAGCCTGGCTACGCTGATGGGCGGGATGTAAATTGCCAACAGCCACTCTGGAGAAGTGTACTGTGTGTCCTGAAACGTCTAAAAAACTCAGCTTAGAGAGCAAAGGGCACTTCCACTCATGGGCGTATAAATTGGGAAATCTAAAAATCAGCAAGACACAGGCACCCCAAACTTTAGGGCTGCTCTGTTGACAAAAACCTCCCCTTCGTTACTCCTTAAATATCCCAGGAAAGAGAAAAATGGATAAAGAAGTTGTGGTCCTTATGTACAATGGAATATCACTCAGCCATGAAATCAACGTCATAAGGCTAGTAGCAGCATGATGAGTGGATTTAGGTACGACGATTCTAAATGAAATAAGTCACACAGAAAAAGACACTTATCATAAGATATCACTTATAGAGGGAATGTAAAAACCGCTACCCTTGAACTGAATTACAAAACAGAACAGAGTCACACGCTTAGAAAACACACTATGGCTGCTTAACGGGAAAGGTGAGGTGGGGTGATGCATAAAACAAGGGTTTCAAATTAGCTCAGATACCTTTCCATAAACGCAATATGTAATAGACAAGGCCTACTCCTTGCTCAGTGAATTGGACTCAACACCCCCTATTCACCACCCAAGAATATATCTGACTAGTAAGAATCTTAAAACCTATGTATTGATATCTCTCTGTAAGTGAGTCAAGTGGGTGTAAAGTGGCAGAAACACAGCAGTGAAAAGCAGCTAAACCCCATTATAAAAATCAATTACTTTTAAAAACCCGTTAAACAGAGACAGTGAAAGAGAGAGAAATTCTTACAAAATTCGTTCAGGGGCTGTGATGCCACCTGGATTGACCATATCTAGACCCAGAGCTGATTGAGACATAAGGGTGGACACTCTTGGGGCTGAGAGGTTTGGTGAGGTTGGGTGAGGAAACACAGACCCTTTAAAGTAATACTGCGTGGTACCCATCCCATGGTTCCCAAATCTCCAGGTTCAAGGGCATCTTCCTACATCGAAAACATGCACGAGAAACCCAGAAGATGGTAAACCGTGTGATCGGGAAAGGTTTCCAAAACGCACCTCATTTCTCATCCCCTTGTGCTCGGGTTCGCCATTCCAGCCGCTTTACTAGCAATCTCCCTCCTTGGAGAATCAGCACCTTTAACCTCCTGTTCCGTACAGGTTGCAATTTGTCCTGAGGACGAACGGGAAGAGGGGGAACCAATGAGAGACTAGCTCTAGGTGTTGGGACAGGCACAGGTCACTCTATTTTCCCATCAGGAAGAAGAATTAACCACAGGCTCAGCCTGCCGCCCGGGACCAGAATAGTGCCTGAAGCAATCCTGCGCTTTTGCGGCCAGCTCCCAAGAAAGCGAGTTGAAAAATGGAGCTCAGGGGCACTGCAATTCACAAACCTGCAGACTTATAAATGATAACTCTCGTCCCCAAATATATTGAGGGAAGGAAACGAAGAGGATTTGAAAGCAAGGCAGAATTGCAGGAAACAGATTTCAGGAGGGAGATTCGAATCGCCTTTAAAGCACAGGAAAAGCGGCAAAACCTCGACAATGATGCCCTTGGCCAAAAAGGGCGTATGCGTTTTTTCCTGAATATATTCAGGAAAAAACGCATACGCCCTTTTTGGCCAACCAAGCAACCTGGAAAGGCAAATCAGCGCTACAAAGAAGTCTCGCTTCCCATCGGTCAAAAGGGCCATGCTGAATAAAGTGTCAAAACCAGAAAGGCAGGACAGGCCATGGAGAAACGGGAGCCTGGCTACGCTGATGGGCGGGATGTAAATTGCCAACAGCCACTCTGGAGAAATGTATTCTGTGTCCTGAAACGTCTAAAAAACTCAGCTTAGAGAGCAAAGGGCACTTCCACTCATGGGCGTATAAATTGGGAAATCTAAAAATCAGCAAGACACAGGCACCCCAAACTTTAGGGCTGCTCTGTTGACAAAAACCTACCCTTCGTTACTCCTTAAATATCCCAGGAAAGAGAAAAATGGATAAAGAAGTTGTGGTCCTTATGTACAATGGAATATCACTCAGCCATGAAATCAACGTCATAAGGCTTGTAGCAGCATGATGAGTGGATTTAGGTACGACGATTCTAAATGAAATAAGTCACACAGAAAAAGACACTTATCATAAGATATCACTTATAGAGGGAATGTAAAAACCGCTACCCTTGAACTGAATTACAAAACAGAACAGAGTCACACGCTTAGAAAACACACTATGGCTGCTTAACGGGAAAGGTGAGGTGGGGTGATGCATAAAACAAGGGTTTCAAATTAGCTCAGATACCTTTCCATAAACGCAATATGTAATAGACAAGGCCTACTCCTTGCTCAGTGAATTGGACTCAACACCCCCTATTCACCACCCAAGAATATATCTGACTAGTAAGAATCTTAAAACCTATGTATTGATATCTCTCCGTAAGTGAGTCAAGTGGGTGTAAAGTGGCAGAAACACAGCAGTGAAAAGCAGCTAAACCCCATTATAAAAATCAATTACTTTTAAAAACCCGTTAAACAGAGACAGTGAAAGAGAGAAATTCTTACAAAATTCGTTCAGGGGCTGTGATGCCACCTGGATTGACCATATCTAGACCCAGAGCTGATTGAGACATAAGGGTGGACACTCTTGGGGCTGAGAGGTTTGGTGAGGTTGGGTGAGGAAACACAGACCCTTTAAAGTAATACTGCGTGGTACCCATCCCATGGTTCCCAAATCTCCAGGTTCAAGGGCATCTTCCTACATCGAAAACATGCATGAGAAACCCAGAAGATGTTAAACCGTGTGATCGGGAAAGGTTTCCAAAACGCACCTCATTTCTCATCTCCTTGTGCTCGGGTTCGCCATTCCAGCCGCTTTACTAGCAATCTCCCTCCTTGGAGAATCAGCACCTTTAACCTCCTGTTCCGTACAGGTTGCAATTTGTCCTGAGGACGAACGGGAAGAGGGGGAACCAATGAGAGACTTGCTCTAGGTGTTGGGACAGGCACAGGTCACTCTATTTTCCCATCAGGAAGAAGAATTAACCACAGGCTCAGCCTGCCGCCCGGGACCAGAATAGTGCCTGAAGCAATCCTGCGCTTTTGCGGCCAGCTCCCAAGAAAGCGAGTTGAAAAATGGAGCTCAGGGGCACTGCAATTCACAAACCTGCAGACTTATAAATGATAACTCTCGTCCACAAATATATTGAGGGAAGGTAACGAAGAGGATTTGAAAGCAAGGCAGAATTGCAGGAAACGGGTTTCAGGAGGGAGATTCGCATCGCCTTTAAAGCACAGGAAAAGCGGCAAAACCTCGACAATGATGCCCTTGGCCAAAAAGGGCGTATGCGTTTTTTCCTGAATATATTCCGGAAAAAACGCATACGCCCTTTTTGGCCAACCAAGCAACCTGGAAAGGCAAATCAGCGCTACAAAGAAGTCTCGCTTCCCATCGGTCAAAAGGGCCATGCTGAATAAAGTGTCAAAACCAGAAAGGCAGGACAGGCCATGGAGAAACGGGAGCCTGGCTACGCTGATGGGCGGGATGTAAATTGCCAACAGCCACTCTGGAGAAATGTATTCTGTGTCCTGAAACGTCTAAAAAACTCAGCTTAGAGAGCAAAGGGCACTTCCACTCATGGGCGTATAAATTGGGAAATCTAAAAATCAGCAAGACACAGGCACCCCAAACTTTAGGGCTGCTCTGTTGACAAAAACCTCCCCTTCGTTACTCCTTAAATATCCCAGGAAAGAGAAAAATGGATAAAGAAGTTGTGGTCCTTATGTACAATGGAATATCACTCAGCCATGAAATCAACGTCATAAGGCTAGTAGCAGCATGATGAGTGGATTTAGGTACGACGATTCTAAATGAAATAAGTCACACAGAAAAAGACACTTATCATAAGATATCACTTATAGAGGGAATGTAAAAACCGCTACCCTTGAACTGAATTACAAAACAGAACAGAGTCACACGCTTAGAAAACACACTATGGCTGCTTAACGGGAAAGGTGAGGTGGGGTGATGCATAAAACAAGGGTTTCAAATTAGCTCAGATACCTTTCCATAAACGCAATATGTAATAGACAAGGCCTACTCCTTGCTCAGTGAATTGGACTCAACACCCCCTATTCACCACCCAAGAATATATCTGACTAGTAAGAATCTTAAAACCTATGTATTGATATCTCTCTGTAAGTGAGTCAAGTGGGTGTAAAGTGGCAGAAACACAGCAGTGAAAAGCAGCTAAACCCCATTATAAAAATCAATTACTTTTAAAAACCCGTTAAACAGAGACAGTGAAAGAGAGAAATTCTTACAAAATTCGTTCAGGGGCTGTGATGCCACCTGGATTGACCATATCTAGACCCAGAGCTGATTGAGACATAAGGGTGGACACTCTTGGGGCTGAGAGGTTTGGTGAGGTTGGGTGAGGAAACACAGACCCTTTAAAGTAATACTGCGTGGTACCCATCCCATGGTTCCCAAATCTCCAGGTTCAAGGGCATCTTCCTACATCGAAAACATGCATGAGAAACCCAGAAGATGGTAAACCGTGTGATCGGGAAAGGTTTCCAAAACGCACCTCATTTCTCATCTCCTTGTGCTCGGGTTCGCCATTCCAGCCGCTTTACTAGCAATCTCCCTCCTTGGAGAATCAGCACCTTTAACCTCCTGTTCCGTACAGGTTGCAATTTGTCCTGAGGACGAACGGGAAGAGGGGGAACCAATGAGAGACTAGCTCTAGGTGTTGGGACAGGCACAGGTCACTCTATTTTCCCATCAGGAAGAAGAATTAACCACAGGCTCAGCCTGCCGCCCGGGACCAGAATAGTGCCTGAAGCAATCCTGCGCTTTTGCGGCCAGCTCCCAAGAAAGCGAGTTGAAAAATGGAGCTCAGGGGCACTGCAATTCACAAACCTGCAGACTTATAAATGATAACTCTCGTCCACAAATATATTGAGGGAAGGTAACGAAGAGGATTTGAAAGCAAGGCAGAATTGCAGGAAACGGGTTTCAGGAGGGAGATTCGCATCGCCTTTAAAGCACATGAAAAGCGGCAAAACCTCGACAATGATGCCCTTGGCCAAAAAGGGCGTATGCGTTTTTTCCTGAATATATTCAGGAAAAAACGCATACGCCCTTTTTGGCCAACCAAGCAACCTGGAAAGGCAAATCAGCGCTACAAAGAAGTCTCGCTTCCCATCGGTCAAAAGGGCCATGCTGAATAAAGTGTCAAAACCAGAAAGGCAGGACAGGCCATGGAGAAACGGGAGCCTGGCTACGCTGATGGGCGGGATGTAAATTGCCAACAGCCACTCTGGAGAAATGTATTCTGTGTCCTGAAACGTCTAAAAAACTCAGCTTAGAGAGCAAAGGGCACTTCCACTCATGGGCGTATAAATTGGGAAATCTAAAAATCAGCAAGACACAGGCACCCCAAACTTTAGGGCTGCTCTGTTGACAAAAACCTCCCCTTCGTTACTCCTTAAATATCCCAGGAAAGAGAAAAATGGATAAAGAAGTTGTGGTCCTTATGTACAATGGAATATCACTCAGCCATGAAATCAACGTCATAAGGCTAGTAGCAGCATGATGAGTGGATTTAGGTACGACGATTCTAAATGAAATAAGTCACACAGAAAAAGACACTTATCATAAGATATCACTTATAGAGGGAATGTAAAAACCGCTACCCTTGAACTGAATTACAAAACAGAACAGAGTCACACGCTTAGAAAACACACTATGGCTGCTTAACGGGAAAGGTGAGGTGGGGTGATGCATAAAACAAGGGTTTCAAATTAGCTCAGATACCTTTCCATAAACGCAATATGTAATAGACAAGGCCTACTCCTTGCTCAGTGAATTGGACTCAACACCCCCTATTCACCACCCAAGAATATATCTGACTAGTAAGAATCTTAAAACCTATGTATTGATATCTCTCTGTAAGTGAGTCAAGTGGGTGTAAAGTGGCAGAAACACAGCAGTGAAAAGCAGCTAAACCCCATTATAAAAATCAATTACTTTTAAAAACCCGTTAAACAGAGACAGTGAAAGAGAGAAATTCTTACAAAATTCGTTCAGGGGCTGTGATGCCACCTGGATTGACCATATCTAGACCCAGAGCTGATTGAGACATAAGGGTGGACACTCTTGGGGCTGAGAGGTTTGGTGAGGTTGGGTGAGGAAACACAGACCCTTTAAAGTAATACTGCGTGGTACCCATCCCATGGTTCCCAAATCTCCAGGTTCAAGGGCATCTTCCTACATCGAAAACATGCATGAGAAACCCAGAAGATGGTAAACCGTGTGATCGGGAAAGGTTTCCAAAACGCACCTCATTTCTCATCTCCTTGTGCTCGGGTTCGCCATTCCAGCCGCTTTACTAGCAATCTCCCTCCTTGGAGAATCAGCACCTTTAACCTCCTGTTCCGTACAGGTTGCAATTTGTCCTGAGGACGAACGGGAAGAGGGGGAACCAATGAGAGACTAGCTCTAGGTGTTGGGACAGGCACAGGTCACTCTATTTTCCCATCAGGAAGAAGAATTAACCACAGGCTCAGCCTGCCGCCCGGGACCAGAATAGTGCCTGAAGCAATCCTGCGCTTTTGCGGCCAGCTCCCAAGAAAGCGAGTTGAAAAATGGAGCTCAGGGGCACTGCAATTCACAAACCTGCAGACTTATAAATGATAACTCTCGTCCACAAATATATTGAGGGAAGGTAACGAAGAGGATTTGAAAGCAAGGCAGAATTGCAGGAAACGGGTTTCAGGAGGGAGATTCGCATCGCCTTTAAAGCACATGAAAAGCGGCAAAACCTCGACAATGATGCCCTTGGCCAAAAAGGGCGTATGCGTTTTTTCCTGAATATATTCAGGAAAAAACGCATACGCCCTTTTTCGCCAACCAAGCAACCTGGAAAGGCAAATCAGCGCTACAAAGAAGTCTCGCTTCCCATTGGTCAAAAGGGCCATGCTGAATAAAGTGTCAAAACCAGAAAGGTAGGACAGGCCATGGAGAAACGGGAGCCTGGCTACGCTAGTGGGCGGGATGTAAATTGCCAACAGCCACTCTGGAGAAGTGTACTGTGTGTCCTGAAACGTCTAAAAAACTCAGCTTAGAGAGCATAGGGCACTTCCACTCATGGGCGTATAAATTGAGAAAACTAAAAATCAGCAAGACACAGGCACCCCAAAGTTTAGGGCTGCTCTGTTGACAAAAACCTCCACTTCGTTACACCTTAAATATCCCAAGAAAGAGAAAAATTGATAAAGAAGTTGTGGTCCTTATGTACAATGGAATATCACTCAGCCATGAAATCAACGTCATAAGGCTAGTAGCAGCATGATGAGTGGATTTAGGTACGACGATTCTAAGTGAAATAAGTCACACAGAAAGAGCCACTTATCATAAGATATCACTTATAGAGGGAATGTAAAAACCGCTACCCTTGAACTGAATTACAAAACAGAACAGAGTCACACGTTTAGAAAACACACTATGGCTGCTTAACGGGAAAGGTGAGGTGGCGTGATGCATAAAACAAGGGTTTCAAATTAGCTCAGATACCGTTCCATAAACCCAATATGTAATAGACAAGGCCTATTCCTTGCTCAGTGAATTGGACTCAACACCCCCTATTCACCGCCCAAGAATATATCTGACTAGTAAGAATCTTGAAACCTATGTATTGATATCTCTCTGTAAGTGAGTCAAGTGGGTGTAAAGCGGCAGAAACACAGCAGTGAAAAGCAGCTAAACCCCATTATAAAAATCAATTACTTTTAAAAACCCGTGAAACAAAGACAGTGAAAGAGAGAGAAATTCTTTCAAAATTCGTTCAGGGGCTCTGATGCCACGTGGATTGACCATATCGAGACGCACAGCTGATTGAGACATAAGGGTGGACACTCTTGGGGCTGAGAGGTGTGGTGAGGTTGGGTGAGGAAACGCAGACCCTTTAAAGTAATACTGCGTGGTACCCATCCCATGGGTCCCAAATCTCCAGGTTCAAGGGCATCTTCCTACATCGAAAACATGCATGAGAAACCCAGAAGATGGTACACCGTGTGATCGGGAAAGGTTTCCAAAACGCACCTCATTTCTCATCTCCTTGTGCTCGGGTTCGCCATTCCAGCCGCTTTACTAGCAATCTCCCTCCTTGGAGAATCAGCACCTTTAACCTCCTGTTCCGTACAGGTTGCAATTTGTCCTGAGGATGAACGGGAAGAGGGGGAACCAATGAGAGACTAGCTCTAGGTGTTGGGACAGGCACAGGTCACTCTATTTTCCCATCAAGAAGAAGAATTAACCACAGGCTCAGCCTGCCGCCCGGGACCAGAATAGGGCCTGAAGCAATCCGGCACTTTTGCGGCCAGCTCCCAAGAAAGCGAGTTGAAAAATGGAGCTCAGGGGCACTGCAATTCACAAACCTGCAGACTTATAAATGATAACTCTCCTCCACAAATATATTGAGGGAAGGTAACGAAGAGGATTTGAAAGCAAGGCAGAATTGCAGGAAACGGGTTTCAGGAGGGAGATTCGTATCGCCTTTAAAGCACAGGAAAAGCGGCAAAACCTCGACAATGATGCCCTTGGCCAAAAAGGGCGTATGCGTTTTTTCCTGAATATATTCAGGAAAAAACGCATACGCCCTTTTTAGCCAACCAAGCAACCTGGAAAGGCAAATCAGCGCTACAAAGAAGTCTCGCTTCCCATTGGTCAAAAGGGCCATGCTGAATAAAGTGTCAAAACCAGAAAGGCAGGACAGGCCATGGAGAAACGGGAGCCTGGTTACTCTGGTGGGCGGGATGTAAATTGGCAACAGCCACTCTGGAGAAGTGTACTGTGTGTCCTGAAACTTCTAAAAAACTCAGCTTAGAGAGCATAGGGCACTTCCACTCATGGGCGTATAAATTGGGAAAACTAAAATTCAGCAAGACACAGGCACCCCAAAGTTTCAGGCTGCTCTGTTGACAAGAACCTCCACTTCGTTACACCTTAAATATCCCAGGAAAGAGAAAAATGGATAAAGAAGTTGTGGTCCTTATGTACAATGGAATATCACTCAGCCATGAAATCAACGTCATAAGGCTAGTAGCAGCATGATGAGTGGATTTAGGTACGACGAATCTAAGTGAAATAAGTCACACAGAAAAAGACACTTATCATAAGATATCACTTATAGAGGGAATGTAAAAACCGCTACCCTTGAACTGAATTACAAAACAGAACAGAGTCACACGCTTAGAAAACACACTATGGCTGCTTAACGGGAAAGGTGAGGTGGGGTGATGCATAAAACAAGGGTTTCAAATTAGCTCAGATACCTTTCCATAAACGCAATATGTAATAGACAAGGCCTACTCCTTGCTCAGTGAATTGGACTCAACACCCCCTATTCACCACCCAAGAATATATCTGACTAGTAAGAATCTTAAAACCTATGTATTGATATCTCTCTGTAAGTGAGTCAAGTGGGTGTAAAGTGGCAGAAACACAGCAGTGAAAAGCAGCTAAACCCCATTATAAAAATCAATTACTTTTAAAAACCCGTTAAACAGAGACAGTGAAAGAGAGAAATTCTTACAAAATTCGTTCAGGGGCTGTGATGCCACCTGGATTGACCATATCTAGACCCAGAGCTGATTGAGACATAAGGGTGGACACTCTTGGGGCTGAGAGGTTTGGTGAGGTTGGGTGAGGAAACACAGACCCTTTAAAGTAATACTGCGTGGTACCCATCCCATGGTTCCCAAATCTCCAGGTTCAAGGGCATCTTCCTACATCGAAAACATGCATGAGAAACCCAGAAGATGGTAAACCGTGTGATCGGGAAAGGTTTCCAAAACGCACCTCATTTCTCATCTCCTTGTGCTCGGGTTCGCCATTCCAGCCGCTTTACTAGCAATCTCCCTCCTTGGAGAATCAGCACCTTTAACCTCCTGTTCCGTACAGGTTGCAATTTGTCCTGAGGACGAACGGGAAGAGGGGGAACCAATGAGAGACTAGCTCTAGGTGTTGGGACAGGCACAGGTCACTCTATTTTCCCATCAGGAAGAAGAATTAACCACAGGCTCAGCCTGCCGCCCGGGACCAGAATAGTGCCTGAAGCAATCCTGCGCTTTTGCGGCCAGCTCCCAAGAAAGCGAGTTGAAAAATGGAGCTCAGGGGCACTGCAATTCACAAACCTGCAGACTTATAAATGATAACTCTCGTCCACAAATATATTGAGGGAAGGTAACGAAGAGGATTTGAAAGCAAGGCAGAATTGCAGGAAACGGGTTTCAGGAGGGAGATTCGCATCGCCTTTAAAGCACATGAAAAGCGGCAAAACCTCGACAATGATGCCCTTGGCCAAAAAGGGCGTATGCGTTTTTTCCTGAATATATTCAGGAAAAAACGCATACGCCCTTTTTGGCCAACCAAGCAACCTGGAAAGGCAAATCAGCGCTACAAAGAAGTCTCGCTTCCCATCGGTCAAAAGGGCCATGCTGAATAAAGTGTCAAAACCAGAAAGGCAGGACAGGCCATGGAGAAACGGGAGCCTGGCTACGCTGATGGGCGGGATGTAAATTGCCAACAGCCACTCTGGAGAAATGTATTCTGTGTCCTGAAACGTCTAAAAAACTCAGCTTAGAGAGCAAAGGGCACTTCCACTCATGGGCGTATAAATTGGGAAATCTAAAAATCAGCAAGACACAGGCACCCCAAACTTTAGGGCTGCTCTGTTGACAAAAACCTCCCCTTCGTTACTCCTTAAATATCCCAGGAAAGAGAAAAATGGATAAAGAAGTTGTGGTCCTTATGTACAATGGAATATCACTCAGCCATGAAATCAACGTCATAAGGCTAGTAGCAGCATGATGAGTGGATTTAGGTACGACGATTCTAAATGAAATAAGTCACACAGAAAAAGACACTTATCATAAGATATCACTTATAGAGGGAATGTAAAAACCGCTACCCTTGAACTGAATTACAAAACAGAACAGAGTCACACGCTTAGAAAACACACTATGGCTGCTTAACGGGAAAGGTGAGGTGGGGTGATGCATAAAACAAGGGTTTCAAATTAGCTCAGATACCTTTCCATAAACGCAATATGTAATAGACAAGGCCTACTCCTTGCTCAGTGAATTGGACTCAACACCCCCTATTCACCACCCAAGAATATATCTGACTAGTAAGAATCTTAAAACCTATGTATTGATATCTCTCTGTAAGTGAGTCAAGTGGGTGTAAAGTGGCAGAAACACAGCAGTGAAAAGCAGCTAAACCCCATTATAAAAATCAATTACTTTTAAAAACCCGTTAAACAGAGACAGTGAAAGAGAGAAATTCTTACAAAATTCGTTCAGGGGCTGTGATGCCACCTGGATTGACCATATCTAGACCCAGAGCTGATTGAGACATAAGGGTGGACACTCTTGGGGCTGAGAGGTTTGGTGAGGTTGGGTGAGGAAACACAGACCCTTTAAAGTAATACTGCGTGGTACCCATCCCATGGTTCCCAAATCTCCAGGTTCAAGGGCATCTTCCTACATCGAAAACATGCATGAGAAACCCAGAAGATGGTAAACCGTGTGATCGGGAAAGGTTTCCAAAACGCACCTCATTTCTCATCTCCTTGTGCTCGGGTTCGCCATTCCAGCCGCTTTACTAGCAATCTCCCTCCTTGGAGAATCAGCACCTTTAACCTCCTGTTCCGTACAGGTTGCAATTTGTCCTGAGGACGAACGGGAAGAGGGGGAACCAATGAGAGACTAGCTCTAGGTGTTGGGACAGGCACAGGTCACTCTATTTTCCCATCAGGAAGAAGAATTAACCACAGGCTCAGCCTGCCGCCCGGGACCAGAATAGTGCCTGAAGCAATCCTGCGCTTTTGCGGCCAGCTCCCAAGAAAGCGAGTTGAAAAATGGAGCTCAGGGGCACTGCAATTCACAAACCTGCAGACTTATAAATGATAACTCTCGTCCACAAATATATTGAGGGAAGGTAACGAAGAGGATTTGAAAGCAAGGCAGAATTGCAGGAAACGGGTTTCAGGAGGGAGATTCGCATCGCCTTTAAAGCACATGAAAAGCGGCAAAACCTCGACAATGATGCCCTTGGCCAAAAAGGGCGTATGCGTTTTTTCCTGAATATATTCAGGAAAAAACGCATACGCCCTTTTTCGCCAACCAAGCAACCTGGAAAGGCAAATCAGCGCTACAAAGAAGTCTCGCTTCCCATTGGTCAAAAGGGCCATGCTGAATAAAGTGTCAAAACCAGAAAGGTAGGACAGGCCATGGAGAAACGGGAGCCTGGCTACGCTAGTGGGCGGGATGTAAATTGCCAACAGCCACTCTGGAGAAGTGTACTGTGTGTCCTGAAACGTCTAAAAAACTCAGCTTAGAGAGCATAGGGCACTTCCACTCATGGGCGTATAAATTGAGAAAACTAAAAATCAGCAAGACACAGGCACCCCAAAGTTTAGGGCTGCTCTGTTGACAAAAACCTCCACTTCGTTACACCTTAAATATCCCAAGAAAGAGAAAAATTGATAAAGAAGTTGTGGTCCTTATGTACAATGGAATATCACTCAGCCATGAAATCAACGTCATAAGGCTAGTAGCAGCATGATGAGTGGATTTAGGTACGACGATTCTAAGTGAAATAAGTCACACAGAAAGAGCCACTTATCATAAGATATCACTTATAGAGGGAATGTAAAAACCGCTACCCTTGAACTGAATTACAAAACAGAACAGAGTCACACGTTTAGAAAACACACTATGGCTGCTTAACGGGAAAGGTGAGGTGGCGTGATGCATAAAACAAGCGTTTCAAATTAGCTCAGATACCGTTCCATAAACCCAATATGTAATAGACAAGGCCTATTCCTTGCTCAGTGAATTGGACTCAACACCCCCTATTCACCGCCCAAGAATATATCTGACTAGTAAGAATCTTGAAACCTATGTATTGATATCTCTCTGTAAGTGAGTCAAGTGGGTGTAAAGCGGCAGAAACACAGCAGTGAAAAGCAGCTAAACCCCATTATAAAAATCAATTACTTTTAAAAACCCGTGAAACAAAGACAGTGAAAGAGAGAGAAATTCTTTCAAAATTCGTTCAGGGGCTCTGATGCCACGTGGATTGACCATATCGAGACGCACAGCTGATTGAGACATAAGGGTGGACACTCTTGGGGCTGAGAGGTGTGGTGAGGTTGGGTGAGGAAACGCAGACCCTTTAAAGTAATACTGCGTGGTACCCATCCCATGGGTCCCAAATCTCCAGGTTCAAGGGCATCTTCCTACATCGAAAACATGCATGAGAAACCCAGAAGATGGTACACCGTGTGATCGGGAAAGGTTTCCAAAACGCACCTCATTTCTCATCTCCTTGTGCTCGGGTTCGCCATTCCAGCCGCTTTACTAGCAATCTCCCTCCTTGGAGAATCAGCACCTTTAACCTCCTGTTCCGTACAGGTTGCAATTTGTCCTGAGGATGAACGGGAAGAGGGGGAACCAATGAGAGACTAGCTCTAGGTGTTGGGACAGGCACAGGTCACTCTATTTTCCCATCAAGAAGAAGAATTAACCACAGGCTCAGCCTGCCGCCCGGGACCAGAATAGGGCCTGAAGCAATCCGGCACTTTTGCGGCCAGCTCCCAAGAAAGCGAGTTGAAAAATGGAGCTCAGGGGCACTGCAATTCACAAACCTGCAGACTTATAAATGATAACTCTCCTCCACAAATATATTGAGGGAAGGTAACGAAGAGGATTTGAAAGCAAGGCAGAATTGCAGGAAACGGGTTTCAGGAGGGAGATTCGTATCGCCTTTAAAGCACAGGAAAAGCGGCAAAACCTCGACAATGATGCCCTTGGCCAAAAAGGGCGTATGCGTTTTTTCCTGAATATATTCAGGAAAAAACGCATACGCCCTTTTTAGCCAACCAAGCAACCTGGAAAGGCAAATCAGCGCTACAAAGAAGTCTCGCTTCCCATTGGTCAAAAGGGCCATGCTGAATAAAGTGTCAAAACCAGAAAGGCAGGACAGGCCATGGAGAAACGGGAGCCTGGTTACTCTGGTGGGCGGGATGTAAATTGGCAACAGCCACTCTGGAGAAGTGTACTGTGTGTCCTGAAACTTCTAAAAAACTCAGCTTAGAGAGCATAGGGCACTTCCACTCATGGGCGTATAAATTGGGAAAACTAAAATTCAGCAAGACACAGGCACCCCAAAGTTTCAGGCTGCTCTGTTGACAAGAACCTCCACTTCGTTACACCTTAAATATCCCAGGAAAGAGAAAAATGGATAAAGAAGTTGTGGTCCTTATGTACAATGGAATATCACTCAGCCATGAAATCAACGTCATAAGGCTAGTAGCAGCATGATGAGTGGATTTAGGTACGACGAATCTAAGTGAAATAAGTCACACAGAAAAAGACACTTATCATAAGATATCACTTATAGAGGGAATGTAAAAACCGCTACCCTTGAACTGAATTACAAAACAGAACAGAGTCACACGCTTAGAAAACACACTATGGCTGCTTAACGGGAAAGGTGAGGTGGGGTGATGCATAAAACAAGGGTTTCAAATTAGCTCAGATACCTTTCCATAAACGCAATATGTAATAGACAAGGCCTACTCCTTGCTCAGTGAATTGGACTCAACACCCCCTATTCACCACCCAAGAATATATCTGACTAGTAAGAATCTTAAAACCTATGTATTGATATCTCTCTGTAAGTGAGTCAAGTGGGTGTAAAGTGGCAGAAACACAGCAGTGAAAAGCAGCTAAACCCCATTATAAAAATCAATTACTTTTAAAAACCCGTTAAACAGAGACAGTGAAAGAGAGAGAAATTCTTACAAAATTCGTTCAGGGGCTGTGATGCCACCTGGATTGACCATATCTAGACCCAGAGCTGATTGAGACATAAGGGTGGACACTCTTGGGGCTGAGAGGTTTGGTGAGGTTGGGTGAGGAAACACAGACCCTTTAAAGTAATACTGCGTGGTACCCATCCCATGGTTCACAAATCTCCAGGTTCAAGGGCATCTTCCTACATCGAAAACATGCATGAGAAACCCAGAAGATGTTAAACCGTGTGATCGGGAAAGGTTTCCAAAACGCACCTCATTTCTCATCTCCCTGTGCTCGGGTTCGCCATTCCAGCCGCTTTACTAGCAATCTCCCTCCTTGGAGAATCAGCACCTTTAACCTCCTGTTCCGTACAGGTTGCAATTTGTCCTGAGGACGAACGGGAAGAGGGGGAACCAATGAGAGACTAGCTCTAGGTGTTGGGACAGGCACAGGTCACTCTATTTTCCCATCAGGAAGAAGAATTAACCACAGGCTCAGCCTGCCGCCCGGGACCAGAATAGTGCCTGAAGCAATCCTGCGCTTTTGCGGCCAGCTCCCAAGAAAGCGAGTTGAAAAATGGAGCTCAGGGGCACTGCAATTCACAAACCTGCAGACTTATAAATGATAACTCTCGTCCACAAATATATTGAGGGAAGGTAACGAAGAGGATTTGAAAGCAAGGCAGAATTGCAGGAAACGGGTTTCAGGAGGGAGAATCGCATCGCCTTTAAAGCACAGGAAAAGCGGCAAAACCTCGACAATGATGCCCTTGGCCAAAAAGGGCGTATGCGTTTTTTCCTGAATATATTCAGGAAAAAACGCATACGCCCTTTTTGGCCAACCAAGCAACCTGGAAAGGCAAATCAGCGCTACACAGAAGTCTCGCTTCCCATCGGTCAAAAGGGCAATGCTGAATAAAGTGTCAAAACCAGAAAGGCAGGACAGGCCATGGAGAAACGGGAGCCTGGCTACGCTGATGGGCGGGATGTAAATTGCCAACAGCCACTCTGGAGAAATGTATTCTGTGTCCTGAAACGTCTAAAAAACTCAGCTTAGAGAGCAAAGGGCACTTCCACTCATGGGCGTATAAATTGGGAAATCTAAAAATCAGCAAGACACAGGCACCCCAAACTTTAGGGCTGCTCTGTTGACAAAAACCTCCCCTTCGTTACTCCTTAAATATCCCAGGAAAGAGAAAAATGGATAAAGAAGTTGTGGTCCTTATGTACAATGGAATATCACTCAGCCATGAAATCAACGTCATAAGGCTAGTAGCAGCATGATGAGTGGATTTAGGTACGACGATTCTAAATGAAATAAGTCACACAGAAAAAGACACTTATCATAAGATATCACTTATAGAGGGAATGTAAAAACCGCTACCCTTGAACTGAATTACAAAACAGAACAGAGTCACACGCTTAGAAAACACACTATGGCTGCTTAACGGGAAAGGTGAGGTGGGGTGATGCATAAAACAAGGGTTTCAAATTAGCTCAGATACCTTTCCATAAATGCAATATGTAATAGACAAGGCCTACTCCTTGCTCAGTGAATTGGACTCAACACCCCCTATTCACCACCCAAGAATATATCTGACTAGTAAGAATCTTAAAACCTATGTATTGATATCTCTCTGTAAGTGAGTCAAGTGGGTGTAAAGTGGCAGAAACACAGCAGTGAAAAGCAGCTAAACCCCATTATAAAAATCAATTACTTTTAAAAACCCGTTAAACAGAGACAGTGAAAGAGAGAAATTCTTACAAAATTCGTTCAGGGGCTGTGATGCCACCTGGATTGACCATATCTAGACCCAGAGCTGATTGAGACATAAGGGTGGACACTCTTGGGGCTGAGAGGTTTGGTGAGGTTGGGTGAGGAAACACAGACCCTTTAAAGTAATACTGCGTGGTACCCATCCCATGGTTCCCAAATCTCCAGGTTCAAGGGCATCTTCCTACATCGAAAACATGCATGAGAAACCCAGAAGATGTTAAACCGTGTGATCGGGAAAGGTTTCCAAAACGCACCTCATTTCTCATCTCCTTGTGCTCGGGTTCGCCATTCCAGCCGCTTTACTAGCAATCTCCCTCCTTGGAGAATCAGCACCTTTAACCTCCTGTTCCGTACAGGTTGCAATTTGTCCTGAGGACGAACGGGAAGAGGGGGAACCAATGAGAGACTAGCTCTAGGTGTTGGGACAGGCACAGGTCACTCTATTTTCCCATCAGGAAGAAGAATTAACCACAGGCTCAGCCTGCCGCCCGGGACCAGAATAGTGCCTGAAGCAATCCTGCGCTTTTGCGGCCAGCTCCCAAGAAAGCGAGTTGAAAAATGGAGCTCAGGGGCACTGCAATTCACAAACCTGCAGACTTATAAATGATAACTCTCGTCCACAAATATATTGAGGGAAGGTAACGAAGAGGATTTGAAAGCAAGGCAGAATTGCAGGAAACGGGTTTCAGGAGGGAGATTCGCATCGCCTTTAAAGCACAGGAAAAGCGGCAAAACCTTCACAATGATGCCCTTGGCCAAAAAGGGCGTATGCGTTTTTTCCTGAATATATTCAGGAAAAAACGCATACGCTCTTTTTGGCCAACCAAGCAACCTGGAAAGGCAAATCAGCGCTACAAAGAAGTCTCGCTTCCCATCGGTCAAAAGGGCCATGCTGAATAAAGTGTCAAAACCAGAAAGGCAGGACAGGCCATGGAGAAACGGGAGCCTGGCTACGCTGATGGGCGGGATGTAAATTGCCAACAGCCACTCTGGAGAAGTGTACTGTGTGTCCTGAAACGTCTAAAAAACTCAGCTTAGAGAGCAAAGGGCACTTCCACTCATGGGCGTATAAATTGGGAAATCTAAAAATCAGCAAGACACAGGCACCCCAAACTTTAGGGCTGCTCTGTTGACAAAAACCTCCCCTTCGTTACTCCTTAAATATCCCAGGAAAGAGAAAAATGGATAAAGAAGTTGTGGTCCTTATGTACAATGGAATATCACTCAGCCATGAAATCAACGTCATAAGGCTAGTAGCAGCATGATGAGTGGATTTAGGTACGACGATTCTAAATGAAATAAGTCACACAGAAAAAGACACTTATCATAAGATATCACTTATAGAGGGAATGTAAAAACCGCTACCCTTGAACTGAATTACAAAACAGAACAGAGTCACACGCTTAGAAAACACACTATGGCTGCTTAACGGGAAAGGTGAGGTGGGGTGATGCATAAAACAAGGGTTTCAAATTAGCTCAGATACCTTTCCATAAACGCAATATGTAATAGACAAGGCCTACTCCTTGCTCAGTGAATTGGACTCAACACCCCCTATTCACCACCCAAGAATATATCTGACTAGTAAGAATCTTAAAACCTATGTATTGATATCTCTCTGTGAGTCAAGTGGGTGTAAAGTGGCAGAAACACAGCAGTGAAAAGCAGCTAAACCCCATTATAAAAATCAATTACTTTTAAAAACCCGTTAAACAGAGACAGTGAAAGAGAGAAATTCTTACAAAATTCGTTCAGGGGCTGTGATGCCACCTGGATTGACCATATCTAGACCCAGAGCTGATTGAGACATAAGGGTGGACACTCTTGGGGCTGAGAGGTTTGGTGAGGTTGGGTGAGGAAACACAGACCCTTTAAAGTATTACTGCGTGGTACCCATCCCATGGTTCCCAAATCTCCAGGTTCAAGGGCATCTTCCTACATCGAAATCATGCATGAGAAACCCAGAAGATGGTAAACCGTGTGATCGGGAAAGGTTTCCAAAACGCACCTCATTTCTCATCTCCTTGTGCTCGGGTTCGCCATTCCAGCCGCTTTACTAGCAATCTCCCTCCTTGGAGAATCAGCACCTTTAACCTCCTGTTCCGTACAGGTTGCAATTTGTCCTGAGGACGAACGGGAAGAGGGGGAACCAATGAGAGACTAGCTCTAGGTGTTGGGACAGGCACAGGTCACTCTATTTTCCCATCAGGAAGAAGAATTAACCACAGGCTCAGCCTGCCGCCCGGGACCAGAATAGTGCCTGAAGCAATCCTGCGCTTTTGCGGCCAGCTCCCAAGAAAGCGAGTTGAAAAATGGAGCTCAGGGGCACTGCAATTCACAAACCTGCAGACTTATAAATGATAACTCTCGTCCCCAAATATATTGAGGGAAGGAAACGAAGAGGATTTGAAAGCAAGGCAGAATTGCAGGAAACAGATTTCAGGAGGGAGATTCGAATCGCCTTTAAAGCACAGGAAAAGCGGCAAAACCTCGACAATGATGCCCTTGGCCAAAAAGGGCGTATGCGTTTTTTCCTGAATATATTCAGGAAAAAACGCATACGCCCTTTTTGGCCAACCAAGCAACCTGGAAAGGCAAATCAGCGCTACAAAGAAGTCTCGCTTCCCATCGGTCAAAAGGGCCATGCTGAATAAAGTGTCAAAACCAGAAAGGCAGGACAGGCCATGGAGAAACGGGAGCCTGGCTACGCTGATGGGCGGGATGTAAATTGCCAACAGCCACTCTGGAGAAATGTATTCTGTGTCCTGAAACGTCTAAAAAACTCAGCTTAGAGAGCAAAGGGCACTTCCACTCATGGGCGTATAAATTGGGAAATCTAAAAATCAGCAAGACACAGGCACCCCAAACTTTAGGGCTGCTCTGTTGACAAAAACCTCCCCTTCGTTACTCCTTAAATATCCCAGGAAAGAGAAAAATGGATAAAGAAGTTGTGGTCCTTATGTACAATGGAATATCACTCAGCCATGAAATCAACGTCATAAGGCTTGTAGCAGCATGATGAGTGGATTTAGGTACGACGATTCTAAATGAAATAAGTCACACAGAAAAAGACACTTATCATAAGATATCACTTATAGAGGGAATGTAAAAACCGCTACCCTTGAACTGAATTACAAAACAGAACAGAGTCACACGCTTAGAAAACACACTATGGCTGCTTAACGGGAAAGGTGAGGTGGGGTGATGCATAAAACAAGGGTTTCAAATTAGCTCAGATACCTTTCCATAAACGCAATATGTAATAGACAAGGCCTACTCCTTGCTCAGTGAATTGGACTCAACACCCCCTATTCACCACCCAAGAATATATCTGACTAGTAAGAATCTTAAAACCTATGTATTGATATCTCTCCGTAAGTGAGTCAAGTGGGTGTAAAGTGGCAGAAACACAGCAGTGAAAAGCAGCTAAACCCCATTATAAAAATCAATTACTTTTAAAAACCCGTTAAACAGAGACAGTGAAAGAGAGAAATTCTTACAAAATTCGTTCAGGGGCTGTGATGCCACCTGGATTGACCATATCTAGACCCAGAGCTGATTGAGACATAAGGGTGGACACTCTTGGGGCTGAGAGGTTTGGTGAGGTTGGGTGAGGAAACACAGACCCTTTAAAGTAATACTGCGTGGTACCCATCCCATGGTTCCCAAATCTCCAGGTTCAAGGGCATCTTCCTACATCGAAAACATGCATGAGAAACCCAGAAGATGTTAAACCGTGTGATCGGGAAAGGTTTCCAAAACGCACCTCATTTCTCATCTCCTTGTGCTCGGGTTCGCCATTCCAGCCGCTTTACTAGCAATCTCCCTCCTTGGAGAATCAGCACCTTTAACCTCCTGTTCCGTACAGGTTGCAATTTGTCCTGAGGACGAACGGGAAGAGGGGGAACCAATGAGAGACTAGCTCTAGGTGTTGGGACAGGCACAGGTCACTCTATTTTCCCATCAGGAAGAAGAATTAACCACAGGCTCAGCCTGCCGCCCGGGACCAGAATAGTGCCTGAAGCAATCCTGCGCTTTTGCGGCCAGCTCCCAAGAAAGCGAGTTGAAAAATGGAGCTCAGGGGCACTGCAATTCACAAACCTGCAGACTTATAAATGATAACTCTCGTCCACAAATATATTGAGGGAAGGTAACGAAGAGGATTTGAAAGCAAGGCAGAATTGCAGGAAACGGGTTTCAGGAGGGAGATTCGCATCGCCTTTAAAGCACAGGAAAAGCGGCAAAACCTCGACAATGATGCCCTTGGCCAAAAAGGGCGTATGCGTTTTTTCCTGAATATATTCAGGAAAAAACGCATACGCCCTTTTTGGCCAACCAAGCAACCTGGAAAGGCAAATCAGCGCTACAAAGAAGTCTCGCTTCCCATCGGTCAAAAGGGCCATGCTGAATAAAGTGTCAAAACCAGAAAGGCAGGACAGGCCATGGAGAAACGGGAGCCTGGCTACGCTGATGGGCGGGATGTAAATTGCCAACAGCCACTCTGGAGAAATGTATTCTGTGTCCTGAAACGTCTAAAAAACTCAGCTTAGAGAGCAAAGGGCACTTCCACTCATGGGCGTATAAATTGGGAAACCTAAAAATCAGCAAGACACAGGCACCCCAAACTTTAGGGCTGCTCTGTTGACAAAAACCTCCCCTTCGTTACTCCTTAAATATCCCAGGAAAGAGAAAAATGGATAAAGAAGTTGTGGTCCTTATGTACAATGGAATATCACTCAGCCATGAAATCAACGTCATAAGGCTAGTAGCAGCATGATGAGTGGATTTAGGTACGACGATTCTAAATGAAATAAGTCACACAGAAAAAGACACTTATCATAAGATATCACTTATAGAGGGAATGTAAAAACCGCTACCCTTGAACTGAATTACAAAACAGAACAGAGTCACACGCTTAGAAAACACACTATGGCTGCTTAACGGGAAAGGTGAGGTGGGGTGATGCATAAAACAAGGGTTTCAAATTAGCTCAGATACCTTTCCATAAATGCAATATGTAATAGACAAGGCCTACTCCTTGCTCAGTGAATTGGACTCAACACCCCCTATTCACCACCCAAGAATATATCTGACTAGTAAGAATCTTAAAACCTATGTATTGATATCTCTCTGTAAGTGAGTCAAGTGGGTGTAAAGTGGCAGAAACACAGCAGTGAAAAGCAGCTAAACCCCATTATAAAAATCAATTACTTTTAAAAACCCGTTAAACAGAGACAGTGAAAGAGAGAAATTCTTACAAAATTCGTTCAGGGGCTGTGATGCCACCTGGATTGACCATATCTAGACCCAGAGCTGATTGAGACATAAGGGTGGACACTCTTGGGGCTGAGAGGTTTGGTGAGGTTGGGTGAGGAAACACAGACCCTTTAAAGTAATACTGCGTGGTACCCATCCCATGGTTCCCAAATCTCCAGGTTCAAGGGCATCTTCCTACATCGAAAACATGCATGAGAAACCCAGAAGATGTTAAACCGTGTGATCGGGAAAGGTTTCCAAAACGCACCTCATTTCTCATCTCCTTGTGCTCGGGTTCGCCATTCCAGCCGCTTTACTAGCAATCTCCCTCCTTGGAGAATCAGCACCTTTAACCTCCTGTTCCGTACAGGTTGCAATTTGTCCTGAGGACGAACGGGAAGAGGGGGAACCAATGAGAGACTAGCTCTAGGTGTTGGGACAGGCACAGGTCACTCTATTTTCCCATCAGGAAGAAGAATTAACCACAGGCTCAGCCTGCCGCCCGGGACCAGAATAGTGCCTGAAGCAATCCTGCGCTTTTGCGGCCAGCTCCCAAGAAAGCGAGTTGAAAAATGGAGCTCAGGGGCACTGCAATTCACAAACCTGCAGACTTATAAATGATAACTCTCGTCCACAAATATATTGAGGGAAGGTAACGAAGAGGATTTGAAAGCAAGGCAGAATTGCAGGAAACGGGTTTCAGGAGGGAGATTCGCATCGCCTTTAAAGCACAGGAAAAGCGGCAAAACCTTCACAATGATGCCCTTGGCCAAAAAGGGCGTATGCGTTTTTTCCTGAATATATTCAGGAAAAAACGCATACGCTCTTTTTGGCCAACCAAGCAACCTGGAAAGGCAAATCAGCGCTACAAAGAAGTCTCGCTTCCCATCGGTCAAAAGGGCCATGCTGAATAAAGTGTCAAAACCAGAAAGGCAGGACAGGCCATGGAGAAACGGGAGCCTGGCTACGCTGATGGGCGGGATGTAAATTGCCAACAGCCACTCTGGAGAAGTGTACTGTGTGTCCTGAAACGTCTAAAAAACTCAGCTTAGAGAGCAAAGGGCACTTCCACTCATGGGCGTATAAATTGGGAAATCTAAAAATCAGCAAGACACAGGCACCCCAAACTTTAGGGCTGCTCTGTTGACAAAAACCTCCCCTTCGTTACTCCTTAAATATCCCAGGAAAGAGAAAAATGGATAAAGAAGTTGTGGTCCTCATGTACAATGGAATATCACTCAGCCATGAAATCAACGTCATAAGGCTAGTAGCAGCATGATGAGTGGATTTAGGTACGACGATTCTAAATGAAATAAGTCACACAGAAAAAGACACTTATCATAAGATATCACTTATAGAGGGAATGTAAAAACCGCTACCCTTGAACTGAATTACAAAACAGAACAGAGTCACACGCTTAGAAAACACACTATGGCTGCTTAACGGGAAAGGTGAGGTGGGGTGATGCATAAAACAAGGGTTTCAAATTAGCTCAGATACCTTTCCATAAACGCAATATGTAATAGACAAGGCCTACTCCTTGCTCAGTGAATTGGACTCAACACCCCCTATTCACCACCCAAGAATATATCTGACTAGTAAGAATCTTAAAACCTATGTATTGATATCTCTCTGTAAGTGAGTCAAGTGGGTGTAAAGTGGCAGAAACACAGCAGTGAAAAGCAGCTAAACCCCATTATAAAAATCAATTACTTTTAAAAACCCGTTAAACAGAGACAGTGAAAGAGAGAAATTCTTACAAAATTCGTTCAGGGGCTGTGATGCCACCTGGATTGACCATATCTAGACCCAGAGCTGATTGAGACATAAGGGTGGACACTCTTGGGGCTGAGAGGTTTGGTGAGGTTGGGTGAGGAAACACAGACCCTTTAAAGTATTACTGCGTGGTACCCATCCCATGGTTCCCAAATCTCCAGGTTCAAGGGCATCTTCCTACATCGAAATCATGCATGAGAAACCCAGAAGATGGTAAACCGTGTGATCGGGAAAGGTTTCCAAAACGCACCTCATTTCTCATCTCCTTGTGCTCGGGTTCGCCATTCCAGCCGCTTTACTAGCAATCTCCCTCCTTGGAGAATCAGCACCTTTAACCTCCTGTTCCGTACAGGTTGCAATTTGTCCTGAGGACGAACGGGAAGAGGGGGAACCAATGAGAGACTAGCTCTAGGTGTTGGGACAGGCACAGGTCACTCTATTTTCCCATCAGGAAGAAGAATTAACCACAGGCTCAGCCTGCCGCCCGGGACCAGAATAGTGCCTGAAGCAATCCTGCGCTTTTGCGGCCAGCTCCCAAGAAAGCGAGTTGAAAAATGGAGCTCAGGGGCACTGCAATTCACAAACCTGCAGACTTATAAATGATAACTCTCGTCCCCAAATATATTGAGGGAAGGAAACGAAGAGGATTTGAAAGCAAGGCAGAATTGCAGGAAACAGATTTCAGGAGGGAGATTCGCATCGCCTTTAAAGCACAGGAAAAGCGGCAAAACCTCGACAATGATGCCCTTGGCCAAAAAGGGCGTATGCGTTTTTTCCTGAATATATTCAGGAAAAAACGCATACGCCCTTTTTGGCCAACCAAGCAACCTGGAAAGGCAAATCAGCGCTACAAAGAAGTCTCGCTTCCCATCGGTCAAAAGGGCCATGCTGAATAAAGTGTCAAAACCAGAAAGGCAGGACAGGCCATGGAGAAACGGGAGCCTGGCTACGCTGATGGGCGGGATGTAAATTGCCAACAGCCACTCTGGAGAAATGTATTCTGTGTCCTGAAACGTCTAAAAAACTCAGCTTAGAGAGCAAAGGGCACTTCCACTCATGGGCGTATAAATTGGGAAATCTAAAAATCAGCAAGACACAGGCACCCCAAACTTTAGGGCTGCTCTGTTGACAAAAACCTCCCCTTCGTTACTCCTTAAATATCCCAGGAAAGAGAAAAATGGATAAAGAAGTTGTGGTCCTTATGTACAATGGAATATCACTCAGCCATGAAATCAACGTCATAAGGCTTGTAGCAGCATGATGAGTGGATTTAGGTACGACGATTCTAAATGAAATAAGTCACACAGAAAAAGACACTTATCATAAGATATCACTTATAGAGGGAATGTAAAAACCGCTACCCTTGAACTGAATTACAAAACAGAACAGAGTCACACGCTTAGAAAACACACTATGGCTGCTTAACGGGAAAGGTGAGGTGGGGTGATGCATAAAACAAGGGTTTCAAATTAGCTCAGATACCTTTCCATAAACGCAATATGTAATAGACAAGGCCTACTCCTTGCTCAGTGAATTGGACTCAACACCCCCTATTCACCACCCAAGAATATATCTGACTAGTAAGAATCTTAAAACCTATGTATTGATATCTCTCCGTAAGTGAGTCAAGTGGGTGTAAAGTGGCAGAAACACAGCAGTGAAAAGCAGCTAAACCCCATTATAAAAATCAATTACTTTTAAAAACCCGTTAAACAGAGACAGTGAAAGAGAGAAATTCTTACAAAATTCGTTCAGGGGCTGTGATGCCACCTGGATTGACCATATCTAGACCCAGAGCTGATTGAGACATAAGGGTGGACACTCTTGGGGCTGAGAGGTTTGGTGAGGTTGGGTGAGGAAACACAGACCCTTTAAAGTAATACTGCGTGGTACCCATCCCATGGTTCCCAAATCTCCAGGTTCAAGGGCATCTTCCTACATCGAAAACATGCATGAGAAACCCAGAAGATGTTAAACCGTGTGATCGGGAAAGGTTTCCAAAACGCACCTCATTTCTCATCTCCTTGTGCTCGGGTTCGCCATTCCAGCCGCTTTACTAGCAATCTCCCTCCTTGGAGAATCAGCACCTTTAACCTCCTGTTCCGTACAGGTTGCAATTTGTCCTGAGGACGAACGGGAAGAGGGGGAACCAATGAGAGACTAGCTCTAGGTGTTGGGACAGGCACAGGTCACTCTATTTTCCCATCAGGAAGAAGAATTAACCACAGGCTCAGCCTGCCGCCCGGGACCAGAATAGTGCCTGAAGCAATCCTGCGCTTTTGCGGCCAGCTCCCAAGAAAGCGAGTTGAAAAATGGAGCTCAGGGGCACTGCAATTCACAAACCTGCAGACTTATAAATGATAACTCTCGTCCACAAATATATTGAGGGAAGGTAACGAAGAGGATTTGAAAGCAAGGCAGAATTGCAGGAAACGGGTTTCAGGAGGGAGATTCGCATCGCCTTTAAAGCACAGGAAAAGCGGCAAAACCTTCACAATGATGCCCTTGGCCAAAAAGGGCGTATGCGTTTTTTCCTGAATATATTCAGGAAAAAACGCATACGCTCTTTTTGGCCAACCAAGCAACCTGGAAAGGCAAATCAGCGCTACAAAGAAGTCTCGCTTCCCATCGGTCAAAAGGGCCATGCTGAATAAAGTGTCAAAACCAGAAAGGCAGGACAGGCCATGGAGAAACGGGAGCCTGGCTACGCTGATGGGCGGGATGTAAATTGCCAACAGCCACTCTGGAGAAGTGTACTGTGTGTCCTGAAACGTCTAAAAAACTCAGCTTAGAGAGCAAAGGGCACTTCCACTCATGGGCGTATAAATTGGGAAATCTAAAAATCAGCAAGACACAGGCACCCCAAACTTTAGGGCTGCTCTGTTGACAAAAACCTCCCCTTCGTTACTCCTTAAATATCCCAGGAAAGAGAAAAATGGATAAAGAAGTTGTGGTCCTTATGTACAATGGAATATCACTCAGCCATGAAATCAACGTCATAAGGCTAGTAGCAGCATGATGAGTGGATTTAGGTACGACGATTCTAAATGAAATAAGTCACACAGAAAAAGACACTTATCATAAGATATCACTTATAGAGGGAATGTAAAAACCGCTACCCTTGAACTGAATTACAAAACAGAACAGAGTCACACGCTTAGAAAACACACTATGGCTGCTTAACGGGAAAGGTGAGGTGGGGTGATGCATAAAACAAGGGTTTCAAATTAGCTCAGATACCTTTCCATAAACGCAATATGTAATAGACAAGGCCTACTCCTTGCTCAGTGAATTGGACTCAACACCCCCTATTCACCACCCAAGAATATATCTGACTAGTAAGAATCTTAAAACCTATGTATTGATATCTCTCTGTAAGTGAGTCAAGTGGGTGTAAAGTGGCAGAAACACAGCAGTGAAAAGCAGCTAAACCCCATTATAAAAATCAATTACTTTTAAAAACCCGTTAAACAGAGACAGTGAAAGAGAGAGAAATTCTTACAAAATTCGTTCAGGGGCTGTGATGCCACCTGGATTGACCATATCTAGACCCAGAGCTGATTGAGACATAAGGGTGGACACTCTTGGGGCTGAGAGGTTTGGTGAGGTTGGGTGAGGAAACACAGACCCTTTAAAGTAATACTGCGTGGTACCCATCCCATGGTTCCCAAATCTCCAGGTTCAAGGGCATCTTCCTACATCGAAAACATGCACGAGAAACCCAGAAGATGGTAAACCGTGTGATCGGGAAAGGTTTCCAAAACGCACCTCATTTCTCATCCCCTTGTGCTCGGGTTCGCCATTCCAGCCGCTTTACTAGCAATCTCCCTCCTTGGAGAATCAGCACCTTTAACCTCCTGTTCCGTACAGGTTGCAATTTGTCCTGAGGACGAACGGGAAGAGGGGGAACCAATGAGAGACTAGCTCTAGGTGTTGGGACAGGCACAGGTCACTCTATTTTCCCATCAGGAAGAAGAATTAACCACAGGCTCAGCCTGCCGCCCGGGACCAGAATAGTGCCTGAAGCAATCCTGCGCTTTTGCGGCCAGCTCCCAAGAAAGCGAGTTGAAAAATGGAGCTCAGGGGCACTGCAATTCACAAACCTGCAGACTTATAAATGATAACTCTCGTCCCCAAATATATTGAGGGAAGGAAACGAAGAGGATTTGAAAGCAAGGCAGAATTGCAGGAAACAGATTTCAGGAGGGAGATTCGAATCGCCTTTAAAGCACAGGAAAAGCGGCAAAACCTCGACAATGATGCCCTTGGCCAAAAAGGGCGTATGCGTTTTTTCCTGAATATATTCAGGAAAAAACGCATACGCCCTTTTTGGCCAACCAAGCAACCTGGAAAGGCAAATCAGCGCTACAAAGAAGTCTCGCTTCCCATCGGTCAAAAGGGCCATGCTGAATAAAGTGTCAAAACCAGAAAGGCAGGACAGGCCATGGAGAAACGGGAGCCTGGCTACGCTGATGGGCGGGATGTAAATTGCCAACAGCCACTCTGGAGAAGTGTACTGTGTGTCCTGAAACGTCTAAAAAACTCAGCTTAGAGAGCAAAGGGCACTTCCACTCATGGGCGTATAAATTGGGAAATCTAAAAATCAGCAAGACACAGGCACCCCAAACTTTAGGGCTGCTCTGTTGACAAAAACCTCCCCTTCGTTACTCCTTAAATATCCCAGGAAAGAGAAAAATGGATAAAGAAGTTGTGGTCCTTATGTACAATGGAATATCACTCAGCCATGAAATCAACGTCATAAGGCTAGTAGCAGCATGATGAGTGGATTTAGGTACGACGATTCTAAATGAAATAAGTCACACAGAAAAAGACACTTATCATAAGATATCACTTATAGAGGGAATGTAAAAACCGCTACCCTTGAACTGAATTACAAAACAGAACAGAGTCACACGCTTAGAAAACACACTATGGCTGCTTAACGGGAAAGGTGAGGTGGGGTGATGCATAAAACAAGGGTTTCAAATTAGCTCAGATACCTTTCCATAAACGCAATATGTAATAGACAAGGCCTACTCCTTGCTCAGTGAATTGGACTCAACACCCCCTATTCACCACCCAAGAATATATCTGACTAGTAAGAATCTTAAAACCTATGTATTGATATCTCTCTGTAAGTGAGTCAAGTGGGTGTAAAGTGGCAGAAACACAGCAGTGAAAACCAGCTAAACCCCATTATAAAAATCAATTACTTTTAAAAACCCGTTAAACAGAGACAGTGAAAGAGAGAAATTCTTACAAAATTCGTTCAGGGGCTGTGATGCCACCTGGATTGACCATATCTAGACCCAGAGCTGATTGAGACATAAGGGTGGACACTCTTGGGGCTGAGAGGTTTGGTGAGGTTGGGTGAGGAAACACAGACCCTTTAAAGTAATACTGCGTGGTACCCATCCCATGGTTCCCAAATCTCCAGGTTCAAGGGCATCTTCCTACATCGAAAACATGCATGAGAAACCCAGAAGATGGTAAACCGTGTGATCGGGAAAGGTTTCCAAAACGCACCTCATTTCTCATCTCCTTGTGCTCGGGTTCGCCATTCCAGCCGCTTTACTAGCAATCTCCCTCCTTGGAGAATCAGCACCTTTAACCTCCTGTTCCGTACAGGTTGCAATTTGTCCTGAGGACGAACGGGAAGAGGGGGAACCAATGAGAGACTAGCTCTAGGTGTTGGGACAGGCACAGGTCACTCTATTTTCCCATCAGGAAGAAGAATTAACCACAGGCTCAGCCTGCCGCCCGGGACCAGAATAGTGCCTGAAGCAATCCTGCGCTTTTGCGGCCAGCTCCCAAGAAAGCGAGTTGAAAAATGGAGCTCAGGGGCACTGCAATTCACAAACCTGCAGACTTATAAATGATAACTCTCGTCCCCAAATATATTGAGGGAAGGAAACGAAGAGGATTTGAAAGCAAGGCAGAATTGCAGGAAACAGATTTCAGGAGGGAGATTCGAATCGCCTTTAAAGCACAGGAAAAGCGGCAAAACCTCGACAATGATGCCCTTGGCCAAAAAGGGCGTATGCGTTTTTTCCTGAATATATTCAGGAAAAAACGCATACGCCCTTTTTGGCCAACCAAGCAACCTGGAAAGGCAAATCAGCGCTACAAAGAAGTCTCGCTTCCCATCGGTCAAAAGGGCCATGCTGAATAAAGTGTCAAAACCAGAAAGGCAGGACAGGCCATGGAGAAACGGGAGCCTGGCTACGCTGATGGGCGGGATGTAAATTGCCAACAGCCACTCTGGAGAAATGTATTCTGTGTCCTGAAACGTCTAAAAAACTCAGCTTAGAGAGCAAAGGGCACTTCCACTCATGGGCGTATAAATTGGGAAATCTAAAAATCAGCAAGACACAGGCACCCCAAACTTTAGGGCTGCTCTGTTGACAAAAACCTACCCTTCGTTACTCCTTAAATATCCCAGGAAAGAGAAAAATGGATAAAGAAGTTGTGGTCCTTATGTACAATGGAATATCACTCAGCCATGAAATCAACGTCATAAGGCTTGTAGCAGCATGATGAGTGGATTTAGGTACGACGATTCTAAATGAAATAAGTCACACAGAAAAAGACACTTATCATAAGATATCACTTATAGAGGGAATGTAAAAACCGCTACCCTTGAACTGAATTACAAAACAGAACAGAGTCACACGCTTAGAAAACACACTATGGCTGCTTAACGGGAAAGGTGAGGTGGGGTGATGCATAAAACAAGGGTTTCAAATTAGCTCAGATACCTTTCCATAAACGCAATATGTAATAGACAAGGCCTACTCCTTGCTCAGTGAATTGGACTCAACACCCCCTATTCACCACCCAAGAATATATCTGACTAGTAAGAATCTTAAAACCTATGTATTGATATCTCTCCGTAAGTGAGTCAAGTGGGTGTAAAGTGGCAGAAACACAGCAGTGAAAAGCAGCTAAACCCCATTATAAAAATCAATTACTTTTAAAAACCCGTTAAACAGAGACAGTGAAAGAGAGAAATTCTTACAAAATTCGTTCAGGGGCTGTGATGCCACCTGGATTGACCATATCTAGACCCAGAGCTGATTGAGACATAAGGGTGGACACTCTTGGGGCTGAGAGGTTTGGTGAGGTTGGGTGAGGAAACACAGACCCTTTAAAGTAATACTGCGTGGTACCCATCCCATGGTTCCCAAATCTCCAGGTTCAAGGGCATCTTCCTACATCGAAAACATGCATGAGAAACCCAGAAGATGTTAAACCGTGTGATCGGGAAAGGTTTCCAAAACGCACCTCATTTCTCATCTCCTTGTGCTCGGGTTCGCCATTCCAGCCGCTTTACTAGCAATCTCCCTCCTTGGAGAATCAGCACCTTTAACCTCCTGTTCCGTACAGGTTGCAATTTGTCCTGAGGACGAACGGGAAGAGGGGGAACCAATGAGAGACTAGCTCTAGGTGTTGGGACAGGCACAGGTCACTCTATTTTCCCATCAGGAAGAAGAATTAACCACAGGCTCAGCCTGCCGCCCGGGACCAGAATAGTGCCTGAAGCAATCCTGCGCTTTTGCGGCCAGCTCCCAAGAAAGCGAGTTGAAAAATGGAGCTCAGGGGCACTGCAATTCACAAACCTGCAGACTTATAAATGATAACTCTCGTCCACAAATATATTGAGGGAAGGTAACGAAGAGGATTTGAAAGCAAGGCAGAATTGCAGGAAACGGGTTTCAGGAGGGAGATTCGCATCGCCTTTAAAGCACAGGAAAAGCGGCAAAACCTCGACAATGATGCCCTTGGCCAAAAAGGGCGTATGCGTTTTTTCCTGAATATATTCAGGAAAAAACGCATACGCCCTTTTTGGCCAACCAAGCAACCTGGAAAGGCAAATCAGCGCTACAAAGAAGTCTCGCTTCCCATCGGTCAAAAGGGCCATGCTGAATAAAGTGTCAAAACCAGAAAGGCAGGACAGGCCATGGAGAAACGGGAGCCTGGCTACGCTGATGGGCGGGATGTAAATTGCCAACAGCCACTCTGGAGAAATGTATTCTGTGTCCTGAAACGTCTAAAAAACTCAGCTTAGAGAGCAAAGGGCACTTCCACTCATGGGCGTATAAATTGGGAAACCTAAAAATCAGCAAGACACAGGCACCCCAAACTTTAGGGCTGCTCTGTTGACAAAAACCTCCCCTCCGTTACTCCTTAAATATCCCAGGAAAGAGAAAAATGGATAAAGAAGTTGTGGTCCTTATGTACAATGGAATATCACTCAGCCATGAAATCAACGTCATAAGGCTAGTAGCAGCATGATGAGTGGATTTAGGTACGACGATTCTAAATGAAATAAGTCACACAGAAAAAGACACTTATCATAAGATATCACTTATAGAGGGAATGTAAAAACCGCTACCCTTGAACTGAATTACAAAACAGAACAGAGTCACACGCTTAGAAAACACACTATGGCTGCTTAACGGGAAAGGTGAGGTGGGGTGATGCATAAAACAAGGGTTTCAAATTAGCTCAGATACCTTTCCATAAACGCAATATGTAATAGACAAGGCCTACTCCTTGCTCAGTGAATTGGACTCAACACCCCCTATTCACCACCCAAGAATATATCTGACTAGTAAGAATCTTAAAACCTATGTATTGATATCTCTCTGTAAGTGAGTCAAGTGGGTGTAAAGTGGCAGAAACACAGCAGTGAAAAGCAGCTAAACCCCATTATAAAAATCAATTACTTTTAAAAACCCGTTAAACAGAGACAGTGAAAGAGAGAAATTCTTACAAAATTCGTTCAGGGGCTGTGATGCCACCTGGATTGACCATATCTAGACCCAGAGCTGATTGAGACATAAGGGTGGACACTCTTGGGGCTGAGAGGTTTGGTGAGATTGGGTGAGGAAACACAGACCCTTTAAAGTAATACTGCGTGGTACCCATCCCATGGTTCCCAAATCTCCAGGTTCAAGGGCATCTTCCTACATCGAAAACATGCATGAGAAACCCAGAAGATGGTAAACCGTGTGATCGGGAAAGGTTTCCAAAACGCACCTCATTTCTCATCTCCTTGTGCTCGGGTTCGCCATTCCAGCCGCTTTACTAGCAATCTCCCTCCTTGGAAAATCAGCACCTTTAACCTCCTGTTCCGTACAGGTTGCAATTTGTCCTGAGGACGAACGGGAAGAGGGGGAACCAATGAGAGACTTGCTCTAGGTGTTGGGACAGGCACAGGTCACTCTATTTTCCCATCAGGAAGAAGAATTAACCACAGGCTCAGCCTGCCGCCCGGGACCAGAATAGTGCCTGAAGCAATCCTGCGCTTTTGCGGCCAGCTCCCAAGAAAGCGAGTTGAAAAATGGAGCTCAGGGGCACTGCAATTCACAAACCTGCAGACTTATAAATGATAACTCTCGTCCACAAATATATTGAGGGAAGGTAACGAAGAGGATTTGAAAGCAAGGCAGAATTGCAGGAAACGGGTTTCAGGAGGGAGATTCGCATCGCCTTTAAAGCACAGGAAAAGCGGCAAAACCTCGACAATGATGCCCTTGGCCAAAAAGGGCGTATGCGTTTTTTCCTGAATATATTCAGGAAAAAACGCATACGCCCTTTTTGGCCAACCAAGCAAGCTGGAAAGGCAAATCAGCGCTACAAAGAAGTCTCGCTTCCCATTGGTCAAAAGGGCCATGCTGAATAAAGTGTCAAAACCAGAAAGGCAGGACAGGCCATGGAGAAACGGGAGCCTGGTTACTCTGGTGGGTGGGATGTAAATTGCCAACAGCCACTCTGGAGAAGTGTACTGTGTGTCCTGAAACGTCTAAAAAACACAGCTTAGAGAGCATAGGGCACTTCCACTCATGGGCGTATAAATTGGGAAAACTAAAAATCAGCAAGACACAGGCACCCCAAAGTTTAGGGCTGCTCTGTTGACAAAAACCTCCACTTCGTTACACCTTAAATATCCCAGGAAAGAGAAAAATTGATAAGGAAGTTGTGGTCCTCATGTACAATGGAATATCACTAAGCCATGAAATCAAAGTCATAAGGCTAGTAGCAGCATGATGAGTGGATTTAGGTACGACGAATCTAAGTGAAATAAGTCACACAGAAAAAGACACTTATCATAAGATATCACTTATAGAGGGAATGTAAAAACCGCTACCCTTGAACTGAATTACAAAACAGAACAGAGTCACACGTTTAGAAAACACACTATGGCTGCTTAACGGGAAAGGTGAGGTGGGGTGATGCATAAAACAAGGGTTTCAAATTAGCTCAGATACCTTTCCATAAACGCAATATGTAATAGACAAGGCCTACTCCTTGCTCAGTGAATTGGACTCAACACCCCCTATTCACCACCCAAGAATATATCTGACTAGTAAGAATCTTAAAACCTATGTATTGATATCTCTCCGTAAGTGAGTCAAGTGGGTGTAAAGTGGCAGAAACACAGCAGTGAAAAGCAGCTAAACCCCATTATAAAAATCAATTACTTTTAAAAACCCGTTAAACAGAGACAGTGAAAGAGAGAAATTCTTACAAAATTCGTTCAGGGGCTGTGATGCCACCTGGATTGACCATATCTAGACCCAGAGCTGATTGAGACATAAGGGTGGACACTCTTGGGGCTGAGAGGTTTGGTGAGGTTGGGTGAGGAAACACAGACCCTTTAAAGTAATACTGCGTGGTACCCATCCCATGGTTCCCAAATCTCCAGGTTCAAGGGCATCTTCCTACATCGAAAACATGCATGAGAAACCCAGAAGATGTTAAACCGTGTGATCGGGAAAGGTTTCCAAAACGCACCTCATTTCTCATCTCCTTGTGCTCGGGTTCGCCATTCCAGCCGCTTTACTAGCAATCTCCCTCCTTGGAGAATCAGCACCTTTAACCTCCTGTTCCGTACAGGTTGCAATTTGTCCTGAGGACGAACGGGAAGAGGGGGAACCAATGAGAGACTAGCTCTAGGTGTTGGGACAGGCACAGGTCACTCTATTTTCCCATCAGGAAGAAGAATTAACCACAGGCTCAGCCTGCCGCCCGGGACCAGAATAGTGCCTGAAGCAATCCTGCGCTTTTGCGGCCAGCTCCCAAGAAAGCGAGTTGAAAAATGGAGCTCAGGGGCACTGCAATTCACAAACCTGCAGACTTATAAATGATAACTCTCGTCCACAAATATATTGAGGGAAGGTAACGAAGAGGATTTGAAAGCAAGGCAGAATTGCAGGAAACGGGTTTCAGGAGGGAGATTCGCATCGCCTTTAAAGCACAGGAAAAGCGGCAAAACCTCGACAATGATGCCCTTGGCCAAAAAGGGCGTATGCGTTTTTTCCTGAATATATTCAGGAAAAAACGCATACGCCCTTTTTGGCCAACCAAGCAACCTGGAAAGGCAAATCAGGGCTACAAAGAAGTCTCGCTTCCCATCGGTCAAAAGGGCCATGCTGAATAAAGTGTCAAAACCAGAAAGGCAGGACAGGCCATGGAGAAACGGGAGCCTGGCTACGCTGATGGGCGGGATGTAAATTGCCAACAGCCACTCTGGAGAAATGTATTCTGTGTCCTGAAACGTCTAAAAAACTCAGCTTAGAGAGCAAAGGGCACTTCCACTCATGGGCGTATAAATTGGGAAACCTAAAAATCAGCAAGACACAGGCACCCCAAACTTTAGGGCTGCTCTGTTGACAAAAACCTCCCCTTCGTTACTCCTTAAATATCCCAGGAAAGAGAAAAATGGATAAAGAAGTTGTGGTCCTTATGTACAATGGAATATCACTCAGCCATGAAATCAACGTCATAAGGCTAGTAGCAGCATGATGAGTGGATTTAGGTACGACGATTCTAAATGAAATAAGTCACACAGAAAAAGACACTTATCATAAGATATCACTTATAGAGGGAATGTAAAAACCGCTACCCTTGAACTGAATTACAAAACAGAACAGAGTCACACGCTTAGAAAACACACTATGGCTGCTTAACGGGAAAGGTGAGGTGGGGTGATGCATAAAACAAGGGTTTCAAATTAGCTCAGATACCTTTCCATAAACGCAATATGTAATAGACAAGGCCTACTCCTTGCTCAGTGAATTGGACTCAACACCCCCTATTCACCACCCAAGAATATATCTGACTAGTAAGAATCTTAAAACCTATGTATTGATATCTCTCTGTAAGTGAGTCAAGTGGGTGTAAAGTGGCAGAAACACAGCATTGAAAAGCAGCTAAACCCCATTATAAAAATCAATTACTTTTAAAAACCCGTTAAACAGAGACAGTGAAAGAGAGAAATTCTTACAAAATTCGTTCAGGGGCTGTGATGCCACCTGGATTGACCATATCTAGACCCAGAGCTGATTGAGACATAAGGGTGGACACTCTTGGGGCTGAGAGGTTTGGTGAGATTGGGTGAGGAAACACAGACCCTTTAAAGTAATACTGCGTGGTACCCATCCCATGGTTCCCAAATCTCCAGGTTCAAGGGCATCTTCCTACATCGAAAACATGCATGAGAAACCCAGAAGATGGTAAACCGTGTGATCGGGAAAGGTTTCCAAAACGCACCTCATTTCTCATCTCCTTGTGCTCGGGTTCGCCATTCCAGCCGCTTTACTAGCAATCTCCCTCCTTGGAAAATCAGCACCTTTAACCTCCTGTTCCGTACAGGTTGCAATTTGTCCTGAGGACGAACGGGAAGAGGGGGAACCAATGAGAGACTTGCTCTAGGTGTTGGGACAGGCACAGGTCACTCTATTTTCCCATCAGGAAGAAGAATTAACCACAGGCTCAGCCTGCCGCCCGGGACCAGAATAGTGCCTGAAGCAATCCTGCGCTTTTGCGGCCAGCTCCCAAGAAAGCGAGTTGAAAAATGGAGCTCAGGGGCACTGCAATTCACAAACCTGCAGACTTATAAATGATAACTCTCGTCCACAAATATATTGAGGGAAGGTAACGAAGAGGATTTGAAAGCAAGGCAGAATTGCAGGAAACGGGTTTCAGGAGGGAGATTCGCATCGCCTTTAAAGCACAGGAAAAGCGGCAAAACCTCGACAATGATGCCCTTGGCCAAAAAGGGCGTATGCGTTTTTTCCTGAATATATTCAGGAAAAAACGCATACGCCCTTTTTGGCCAACCAAGCAAGCTGGAAAGGCAAATCAGCGCTACAAAGAAGTCTCGCTTCCCATTGGTCAAAAGGGCCATGCTGAATAAAGTGTCAAAACCAGAAAGGCAGGACAGGCCATGGAGAAACGGGAGCCTGGTTACTCTGGTGGGTGGGATGTAAATTGCCAACAGCCACTCTGGAGAAGTGTACTGTGTGTCCTGAAACGTCTAAAAAACACAGCTTAGAGAGCATAGGGCACTTCCACTCATGGGCGTATAAATTGGGAAAACTAAAAATCAGCAAGACACAGGCACCCCAAAGTTTAGGGCTGCTCTGTTGACAAAAACCTCCACTTCGTTACACCTTAAATATCCCAGGAAAGAGAAAAATTGATAAGGAAGTTGTGGTCCTCATGTACAATGGAATATCACTAAGCCATGAAATCAAAGTCATAAGGCTAGTAGCAGCATGATGAGTGGATTTAGGTACGACGAATCTAAGTGAAATAAGTCACACAGAAAAAGACACTTATCATAAGATATCACTTATAGAGGGAATGTAAAAACCGCTACCCTTGAACTGAATTACAAAACAGAACAGAGTCACACGTTTAGAAAACACACTATGGCTGCTTAACGGGAAAGGTGAGGTGGGGTGATGCATAAAACAAGGGTTTGAAATTAGCTCAGATACCATTCCATAAACCGAATATGTAATACACAAGACCTACTCCTTGCTCAGTGAATTGGACTCAATACCCCCTATTCACCGCCCAAGAATATATCTGCCTAGTAAGAATCTTAAAACCTATGTATTGATATCTCTCTGTAAGTGAGTCAAGTGGGTGTAAAGCGGCATAAACACAGCAGTGAAAAGCAGCTAAACCTCATTATAAAAATCAATTACTTTTAAAAACCCGTGAAACAAAGATAGTGAAACAGAGAGAAATTCTTACAAAATTCGTTCAGGGGCTGTGATGCCTCCTGGATTGACCATATCTAGACCCACAGCTGATTGAGACATAAGGGTGGACATTCTTGGGCCTGAGAGGTTTGGTGAGGTTGCGTGAGGAAACACAGACCCTTTAATTAATAATGCGTGGTACCCATCCCATGGGTCCCAAATCTCCAGGTTCAAGGGCATCTTCCTACATCGAAAACATGCATGAGAAACCCAGAAGATGGTACACTGTGTGATCGGGAAAGGTTTCCAAAACGCACCTCATTTCTCATCTCCTTGTGCTCGGGTTCGCCATTCCAGCTGCTTTACTAGCAATCTCCCTCCTTGGAGAATCAGCACCTTTAACCTCCTGTTCCGTATAGGTTGCAATTTGTCCTGAGGACGAACGGGAAGAGGGGGAACCAATGAGAGACTAGCTCTAGGTGTTGGGACAGGCACAGGTCACTCTATTTTCCCATCAGAAAGAAGAATTAACCACAGGCTCAGCCTGCCGCCCGGGACCAGAATAGGGCCTGAAGCAATCCAGCGCTTTTGCGGCCAGCTCCCAAGAAAGTGAGTTGAAAAATGGAGCTCAGGGGCACTGCAATTCACAAACCTGCAGACTTATAAATGATAACTCTCCTCCACAAATATATTGAGGGAAGGTAACGAAGAGGATTTGAAAGCAAGGCAGAATTGCACGAAACGGGTTTCAGGAGGGAGATTCGCATCGCCTTTAAAGCACAGGAAAAGCGGCAAAACCTCGACAATGATGCCCTTGGCCAAAAAGGGCGTATGCGTTTTTTCCTGAATATATTCAGGAAAAAACGCATACGCCCTTTTTAGCCAACCAAGCAACCTGGAAAGGCAAATCAGCGCTACAAAGAAGTCTCGCTTCCCATTGGTCAAAAGGGCCATGCTGAATAAAGTGTCAAAACCAGAAAGGCAGGACAGGCCATGGAGAAACGGGAGCCTGGTTACTCTGGTGGGCGGGATGTAAATTGGCAACAGCCACTCTGGAGAAGTGTACTGTGTGTCCTGAAACTTCTAAAAAACTCAGCTTAGAGAGCATAGGGCACTTCCACTCATGGGCGTATAAATTGGGAAAACTAAAATTCAGCAAGACACAGGCACCCCAAAGTTTCAGGCTGCTCTGTTGACAAGAACCTCCACTTCGTTACACCTTAAATATCCCAGGAAAGAGAAAAATGGATAAAGAAGTTGTGGTCCTTATATACAATGGAATATCACTCAGCCATGAAATCAACGTCATAAGGCTAGTAGCAGCATGATGAGTGGATTTAGGTACGACGAATCTAAGTGAAATAAGTCACACAGAAAAAGACACTTATCATAAGATATCACTTATAGAGGGAATGTAAAAACCGCTACCCTTGAACTGAATTACAAAACAGAACAGAATCACACGTTTAGAAAACACACTATGGCTGCTTAACGGGAAAGGTGAGGTGGGGTGATGCATAAAACAAGGGTTTCAAATTAGCTCAGATACCTTTCCATAAACGCAATATGTAATAGACAAGGCCTACTCCTTGCTCAGTGAATTGGACTCAACACCCCCTATTCACCACCCAAGAATATATCTGACTAGTAAGAATCTTAAAACCTATGTATTGATATCTCTCTGTAAGTGAGTCAAGTGGGTGTAAAGTGGGAGAAACACAGCAGTGAAAAGCAGCAAAACCCCATTATAAAAATCAATTACTTTTAAAAACCCGTTAAACAGAGACAGTGAAAGAGAGAGAAATTCTTACAAAATTCGTTCAGGGGCTGTGATGCCACCTGGATTGACCATATCTAGACCCAGAGCTGATTGAGACATAAGGGTGGACACTCTTGGGGCTGAGAGGTTTGGTGAGGTTGGGTGAGGAAACACAGACCCTTTAAAGTAATACTGCGTGGTACCCATCCCATGGTTCCCAAATCTCCAGGTTCAAGGGCATCTTCCTACATCGAAAACATGCATGAGAAACCCAGAAGATGGTAAACCGTGTGATCGGGAAAGGTTTCCAAAACGCACCTCATTTCTCATCTCCTTGTGCTCGGGTTCGCCATTCCAGCCGCTTTACTAGCAATCTCCCTCCTTGGAGAATCAGCACCTTTGACCTCCTGTTCCGTACAGGTTGCAATTTGTCCTGAGGACGAACGGGAAGAGGGGGAACCAATGAGAGACTAGCTCTAGGTGTTGGGACAGGCACAGGTCACTCTATTTTCCCATCAGGAAGAAGAATTAACCACAGGCTCAGCCTGCCGCCCGGGACCAGAATAGTGCCTGAAGCAATCCTGCGCTTTGGCGGCCAGCTCCCAAGAAAGCGAGTTGAAAAATGGAGCTCAGGGGCACTGCAATTCACAAACCTGCTGACTTATAAATGATAACTCTCGTCCCCAAATATATTGAGGGAAGGAAACGAAGAGGATTTGAAAGCAAGGCAGAATTGCAGGAAACAGATTTCAGGAGGGAGATTCGAATCGCCTTTAAAGCACAGGAAAAGCGGCAAAACCTCGACAATGATGCCCTTGGCCAAAAAGGGCGTATGCGTTTTTTCCTGAATATATTCAGGAAAAAACGCATACGCCCTTTTTGGCCAACCAAGCAACCTGGAAAGGCAAATCAGCGCTACAAAGAATTCTCGCTTCCCATCGGTCACAAGGGCCATGCTGAATAAAGTGTCAAAACCAGAAAGGCAGGACAGGCCATGGAGAAACGGGAGCCTGGCTACGCTGATGGGCGGGATGTAAATTGCCAACAGCCACTCTGGAGAAATGTATTCTGTGTCCTGAAACGTCTAAAAAACTCAGCTTAGAGAGCAAAGGGCACTTCCACTCATGGGCGTATAAATTGGGAAACCTAAAAATCAGCAAGACACAGGCACCCCAAACTTTAGGGCTGCTCTGTTGACAAAAACCTCCCCTTCGTTACTCCTTAAATATCCCAGGAAAGAGAAAAATGGATAAAGAAGTTGTGGTCCTTATGTACAATGGAATATCACTCAGCCATGAAATCAACGTCATAAGGCTAGTAGCAGCATGATGAGTGGATTTAGGTACGACGATTCTAAATGAAATAAGTCACACAGAAAAAGACACTTATCATAAGATATCACTTATAGAGGGAATGTAAAAACCGCTACCCTTGAACTGAATTACAAAACAGAACAGAGTCACACGCTTAGAAAACACACTATGGCTGCTTAACGGGAAAGGTGAGGTGGGGTGATGCATAAAACAAGGGTTTCAAATTAGCTCAGATACCTTTCCATAAACGCAATATGTAATAGACAAGGCCTACTCCTTGCTCAGTGAATTGGACTCAACACCCCCTATTCACCACCCAAGAATATATCTGACTAGTAAGAATCTTAAAACCTATGTATTGATATCTCTCTGTAAGTGAGTCAAGTGGGTGTAAAGTGGCAGAAACACAGCAGTGAAAAGCAGCTAAACCCCATTATAAAAATCAATTACTTTTAAAAACCCGTTAAACAGAGACAGTGAAAGAGAGAAATTCTTACAAAATTCGTTCAGGGGCTGTGATGCCACCTGGATTGACCATATCTAGACCCAGAGCTGATTGAGACATAAGGGTGGACACTCTTGGGGCTGAGAGGTTTGGTGAGATTGGGTGAGGAAACACAGACCCTTTAAAGTAATACTGCGTGGTACCCATCCCATGGTTCCCAAATCTCCAGGTCCAAGGGCATCTTCCTACATCGAAAACATGCATGAGAAACCCAGAAGATGGTAAACCGTGTGATCGGGAAAGGTTTCCAAAACGCACCTCATTTCTCATCTCCTTGTGCTCGGGTTCGCCATTCCAGCCGCTTTACTAGCAATCTCCCTCCTTGGAGAATCAGCACCTTTAACCTCCTGTTCCGTACAGGTTGCAATTTGTCCTGAGGACGAACGGGAAGAGGGGGAACCAATGAGAGACTAGCTCTAGGTGTTGGGACAGGCACAGGTCACTCTATTTTCCCATCAGGAAGAAGAATTAACCACAGGCTCAGCCTGCCGCCCGGGACCAGAATAGTGCCTGAAGCAATCCTGCGCTTTTGCGGCCAGCTCCCAAGAAAGCGAGTTGAAAAATGGAGCTCAGGGGCACTGCAATTCACAAACCTGCAGACTTATAAATGATAACTCTCGTCCACAAATATATTGAGGGAAGGTAACGAAGAGGATTTGAAAGCAAGGCAGAATTGCAGGAAACGGGTTTCAGGAGGGAGATTCGCATCGCCTTTAAAGCACAGGAAAAGCGGCAAAACCTCGACAATGATGCCCTTGGCCAAAAAGGGCGTACGCGTTTTTTCCTGAATATATTCAGGAAAAAACGCATACGCCCTTTTTGGCCAACCAAGCAAGCTGGAAAGGCAAATCAGCGCTACAAAGAAGTCTCGCTTCCCATTGGTCAAAAGGGCCATGCTGAATAAAGTGTCAAAACCAGAAAGGCAGGACAGGCCATGGAGAAACGGGAGCCTGGTTACTCTGGTGGGTGGGATGTAAATTGCCAACAGCCACTCTGGAGAAGTGTACTGTGTGTCCTGAAACGTCTAAAAAACACAGCTTAGAGAGCATAGGGCACTTCCACTCATGGGCGTATAAATTGGGAAAACTAAAAATCAGCAAGACACAGGCACCCCAAAGTTTAGGGCTGCTCTGTTGACAAAAACCTCCACTTCGTTACACCTTAAATATCCCAGGAAAGAGAAAAATTGATAAGGAAGTTGTGGTCCTCATGTACAATGGAATATCACTAAGCCATGAAATCAAAGTCATAAGGCTAGTAGCAGCATGATGAGTGGATTTAGGTACGACGAATCTAAGTGAAATAAGTCACACAGAAAAAGACACTTATCATAAGATATCACTTATAGAGGGAATGTAAAAACCGCTACCCTTGAACTGAATTACAAAACAGAACAGAGTCACACGTTTAGAAAACACACTATGGCTGCTTAACGGGAAAGGTGAGGTGGGTTGATGCATAAAACAAGGGTTTGAAATTAGCTCAGATACCATTCCATAAACCCAATATGTAATACACAAGACCTACTCCTTGCTCAGTGAATTGGACTCAATACCCCCTATTCACCGCCCAAGAATATATCTGCCTAGTAAGAATCTTAAAACCTATGTATTGATATCTCTCTGTAAGTGAGTCAAGTGGGTGTAAAGCGGCATAAACACAGCAGTGAAAAGCAGCTAAACCTCATTATAAAAATCAATTACTTTTAAAAACCCGTGAAACAAAGATAGTGAAACAGAGAGAAATTCTTACAAAATTCGTTCAGGGGCTGTGATGCCTCCTGGATTGACCATATCTAGACCCACAGCTGATTGAGACATAAGGGTGCACATTCTTGGGCCTGAGAGGTTTGGTGAGGTTGCGTGAGGAAACACAGACCCTTTAATTAATAATGCGTGGTACCCATCCCATGGGTCCCAAATCTCCAGGTTCAAGGGCATCTTCCTACATCGAAAACATGCATGAGAAACCCAGAAGATGGTACACTGTGTGATCGGGAAAGGTTTCCAAAACGCACCTCATTTCTCATCTCCTTGTGCTCGGGTTCGCCATTCCAGCTGCTTTACTAGCAATCTCCCTCCTTGGAGAATCAGCACCTTTAACCTCCTGTTCCGTATAGGTTGCAATTTGTCCTGAGGACGAACGGGAAGAGGGGGAACAAATGAGAGACTAGCTCTAGGTGTTGGGACAGGCACAGGTCACTCTATTTTCCCATCAGGAAGAAGAATTAACCACAGGCTCAGCCTGCCGCCCGGGACCAGAATAGGGCCTGAAGCAATCCAGCGCTTTTGCGGCCAGCTCCCAAGAAAGTGAGTTGAAAAATGGAGCTCAGGGGCACTGCAATTCACAAACCTGCAGACTTATAAATGATAACTCTCCTCCACAAATATATTGAGGGAAGGTAACGAAGAGGATTTGAAAGCAAGGCAGAATTGCACGAAACGGGTTTCAGGAGGGAGATTCGCATCGCCTTTAAAGCACAGGAAAAGCGGCAAAACCTCGACAATGATGCCCTTGGCCAAAAAGGGCGTATGCGTTTTTTCCTGAATATATTCAGGAAAAAACGCATACGCCCTTTTTAGCCAACCAAGCAACCTGGAAAGGCAAATCAGCGCTACAAAGAAGTCTCGCTTCCCATTGGTCAAAAGGGCCATGCTGAATAAAGTGTCAAAACCAGAAAGGCAGGACAGGCCATGGAGAAACGGGAGCCTGGTTACTCTGGTGGGCGGGATGTAAATTGGCAACAGCCACTCTGGAGAAGTGTACTGTGTGTCCTGAAACTTCTAAAAAACTCAGCTTAGAGAGCATAGGGCACTTCCACTCATGGGCGTATAAATTGGGAAAACTAAAATTCAGCAAGACACAGGCACCCCAAAGTTTCAGGCTGCTCTGTTGACAAGAACCTCCACTTCGTTACACCTTAAATATCCCAGGAAAGAGAAAAATGGATAAAGAAGTTGTGGTCCTTATATACAATGGAATATCACTCAGCCATGAAATCAACGTCATAAGGCTAGTAGCAGCATGATGAGTGGATTTAGGTACGACGAATCTAAGTGAAATAAGTCACACAGAAAAAGACACTTATCATAAGATATCACTTATAGAGGGAATGTAAAAACCGTTACCCTTGAACTGAATTACAAAACAGAACAGAATCACACGTTTAGAAAACACACTATGGCTGCTTAACGGGAAAGGTGAGGTGGGGTGATGCATAAAACAAGGGTTTCAAATTAGCTCAGATACCTTTCCATAAACGCAATATGTAATAGACAAGGCCTACTCCTTGCTCAGTGAATTGGACTCAATACCCCCTATTCACCGCCCAAGAATATATCTGCCTAGTAAGAATCTTAAAACCTATGTATTGATATCTCTCTGTAAGTGAGTCAAGTGGGTGTAAAGCGGCATAAACACAGCAGTGAAAAGCAGCTAAACCTCATTATAAAAATCAATTACTTTTAAAAACCCGTGAAACAAAGATAGTGAAACAGAGAGAAATTCTTACAAAATTCGTTCAGGGGCTGTGATGCCTCCTGGATTGACCATATCTAGACCCACAGCTGATTGAGACATAAGGGTGCACATTCTTGGGCCTGAGAGGTTTGGTGAGGTTGCGTGAGGAAACACAGACCCTTTAATTAATAATGCGTGGTACCCATCCCATGGGTCCCAAATCTCCAGGTTCAAGGGCATCTTCCTACATCGAAAACATGCATGAGAAACCCAGAAGATGGTACACTGTGTGATCGGGAAAGGTTTCCAAAACGCACCTCATTTCTCATCTCCTTGTGCTCGGGTTCGCCATTCCAGCTGCTTTACTAGCAATCTCCCTCCTTGGAGAATCAGCACCTTTAACCTCCTGTTCCGTATAGGTTGCAATTTGTCCTGAGGACGAACGGGAAGAGGGGGAACAAATGAGAGACTAGCTCTAGGTGTTGGGACAGGCACAGGTCACTCTATTTTCCCATCAGGAAGAAGAATTAACCACAGGCTCAGCCTGCCGCCCGGGACCAGAATAGGGCCTGAAGCAATCCAGCGCTTTTGCGGCCAGCTCCCAAGAAAGTGAGTTGAAAAATGGAGCTCAGGGGCACTGCAATTCACAAACCTGCAGACTTATAAATGATAACTCTCCTCCACAAATATATTGAGGGAAGGTAACGAAGAGGATTTGAAAGCAAGGCAGAATTGCACGAAACGGGTTTCAGGAGGGAGATTCGCATCGCCTTTAAAGCACAGGAAAAGCGGCAAAACCTCGACAATGATGCCCTTGGCCAAAAAGGGCGTATGCGTTTTTTCCTGAATATATTCAGGAAAAAACGCATACGCCCTTTTTAGCCAACCAAGCAACCTGGAAAGGCAAATCAGCGCTACAAAGAAGTCTCGCTTCCCATTGGTCAAAAGGGCCATGCTGAATAAAGTGTCAAAACCAGAAAGGCAGGACAGGCCATGGAGAAACGGGAGCCTGGTTACTCTGGTGGGCGGGATGTAAATTGGCAACAGCCACTCTGGAGAAGTGTACTGTGTGTCCTGAAACTTCTAAAAAACTCAGCTTAGAGAGCATAGGGCACTTCCACTCATGGGCGTATAAATTGGGAAAACTAAAATTCAGCAAGACACAGGCACCCCAAAGTTTCAGGCTGCTCTGTTGACAAGAACCTCCACTTCG
>NW_028124795.1:0-95850 GCF_965194825.1 Balaenoptera physalus | reverse complement strand
CCTCAATATATTTGTGGACGAGAGTTATCATTTATAAGTCTGCAGGTTTGTGAATTGCAGTGCCCCTGAGCTCCATTTTTCAACTCGCTTTCTTGAGAGCTGGCCGCAAAAGCACAGGATTGCTTCAGGCCCTATTCTGGTCCCGGGCGGCAGGCTGAGCCTGTGGTTAATTCTTCTTCCTGATGGGAAAATAGAGTGACCTGTGCCTGTCCCAACACTTAGAGCTAGTCTCTCAATGGTTCCCCTTCTTCCCGTTCATCCTCAGGACAAATTGCAACCTGTACGGAACAGGAGGTTAAAGGAGCTGATTCTCCAAGGAGGGAGATTGCTAGTAAAGCGGCTGGAATGGCGAACCCGAGCACAAGGAGACGAGAAATGAGGTGCTTTTTGGAAACCTTGCCCGATCACACGGTGTACCATCTTCTGGGTTTCTCATGCATGTTTTCGATGTAGGAAGATGCCCTTGAACCTGGAGATTTGGGACCCATGGGATGGGAACCACGCAGTATTACTTTAAAGGGTCTACGTTTCCTCACCCAACCTCACCAAACCTCTCAGCCCCAAGAGTGTCCACCCTTATGTCTCAATCAGCTGTGGGTCTAGATATGGTCAATCCAGGTGGCATCACAGCCCCTGAACGAATTTTGTAAGAATTTCTCTCTCTTTCACTGTCTTTGTTTCACGGGTTTTTAAAAGTAATTGATTTTTATAATGGGGTGTAGCTGCTTTTCACTGCTGTGTTTATGCCGCTTTACACCCACTTGACTCACTTACAGAGAGATATCAATACATAGGTTTTAAGATTCTTACTAGTCAGATATATTCTTGGGCGGTGAATAGAGGGTGTTGAGTCCAATTCACTGAGCAAGGAGTAGGTCTTGTCTATTACCTATTGGGTTTATGGAACGGTATCTGAGCTAATTTGAAACCCTTGTTTTATGAATCACCCCACCTCACCTTTCCCGTTAAGCAGCCATAGTGTGTTTTCTAAACGTGTGACTCTGTTCTGTTTTGTAATTCAGTTCAAGGGTAGCGGTTTTTACATTCCCTCGATAAGTGATATCTTATGATAAGTGTCTTTTTCTGTGTGACTTATTTCACTTAGAATCGTCGTACCTAAATCCACTCATCATGCTGCTACTAGCCTTATGACGTTGATTTCATGGCTGAGTGATATTCCATTGTACATAAGGACCACAACTTCTTTATCCATTTTTCTCTTTCCTGGGATATTTAAGGTGTAACGAAGTGGAGGTTCTTGTCAACAGAGCAGCCCTAAACTTTGGGGTGCCTGTGTCTTGCTGATTTTTAATTTTCCCAATTTATACGCCCCTGAGTGGAAGTGCCCTATGCTCTCTAAGCTGAGATTTTTAGATGTTTCAGGACACACCGTACACTTCTCCAGAGTGGCTGTTGGCAATTTACATCCCGCCCATCAGCGTAGCCAGGCTCCCGTTTCTCCATGGCCTGTCCTGCATTTCTGGTTTTGACACTTTATTCAGCATGGCCCTTTTGACCGATGGGAAGCGAGACTTCTTTGTAGCGCTGATTTGCCTTTCCAGGTTGCTTGGTTGGCCAAAAAGGGCGGACGCGTTTTTTCGTGAACATATTCAGGAAAAAACGCGTACGCCCTTTTTGGCCAAGGGCATCATTGTCGAGGTTTTGCCGCTTTTCCTGTTCTTTAAAGGCGATTCGAATCTCCCTCCTGAGATCTGTTTCCTGCAATTCTGCCTTGCTTTCCAATCCTCTTCGTTGCCTTCCCTCAATATATTTGTGGACGAGAGTTATCATTTATAAGTCTGCAGGTTTGTGAATTGCAGTGCCCCTGAGCTCCATTTTTCAACTCGCTTTCTTGGGAGCTGGCCGCAAAAGCGCAGGATTGCTTCAGGCCCTATTCTGGTCCCGGGCGGCAGGCTGAGCCTGTGGTTAATTCTTCTTCCTGATGGGAAAATAGAGTGACCTGTGCCTGTCCCAACACTTAGAGCTAGTCTCTCATTGGTTCCCCTTCTTCCCGTTCATCCTCAGGACAAATTGCAACCTGTACGGAACAGGAGGTTAAAGGTGCTGATTCTCCAAGGAGGGAGATTGCTAGTAAAGCGGCTGGAATGGCGAACCCGAGCACAAGGAGATGAGAAATGAGGTGCGTTTTGGAAACCTTGCCCGATCACACGGTGTACCATCTTCTGGGTTTCTCATGCATGTTTTCGATGTAGGAAGATGCCCTTGAACCTGGAGATTTGGGACCCATGGGATGGGCACCACGCAGTATTACTTTAAAGGGTCTGCGTTTCCTCACCCAACCTCACCCAACCTCTCAGCCCCAAGAGTGTCCACCCTTATGTCTCAATCAGCTGTGGGTCTAGATATGGTCAATCCAGGTGGCATCACAGCCCCTGAACGAATTTTGTAAGAATTTCTCTCTCTTTCACTGTCTTTGTTTCACGGGTTTTTAAAAGTAATTGATTTTTATAATGGGATTTAGCTGCTTTTCACTGCTGTGTTTATGCCGCTTTACACTCACTTGACTCACTTACAGAGAGATATCAATACATAGGTTTTAAGATTCTTAATAGTCAGATATATTCTTGGGCGGCGAATAGGGGGTGTTGAGTCCAATTCACTGAGCAAGGAGTAGGTCTTGTCTATTACCTATTGGGTTTATGGAACGGTATCTGAGCTAATTTGAAACCCTTGTTTTATGCATCACCCCACCTCACCTTTCCCGTTAAGCAGCCATAGTGTGTTTTCTAAACGTGTGACTCTGTTCTGTTTTGTAATTCAGTTCAAGGGTAGCGGTTTTTACATTCCCTCGATAAGTGATATCTTATGATAAGTGTCCTTTTCTGTGTGACTTATTTCACTTAGAATCGTCGTACCTAAATCCACTCATCATGCTGCTACTAGCCTTATGACGTTGATTTCATGGCTGAGTGATATTCCATTGTACATAAGGACCACAACTTCTTTATCCATTTTTCTCTTTCCTGGGATATTTAAGGTGAAACGTAGTGGAGGTTCTTGTCAACAGAGCAACCCTAAACTTTGGGGTGCCTGTGTCTTGCTGATTTTTAGTTTTCCCAATTTATACGCCCATGAGTGGAAGTGCCCTATGCTCTCTAAGCTGAGTTTTTTAGATGTTTCAGGACACACCGTACACTTCTCCCGAGTTTCTCTTGGCAATTTACATCCCGCCCATCAGCGAAGCCAGGCTCCCGTTTCTCCATGGCCTGTCCTGCATTTCTGGTTTTGACACTTTATTCAGCATGGCCCTTTTGACCGATGGGAAGCGAGACTTCTTTGTAGCGCTGATTTGCCTTTCCAGGTTGCTTGGTTGGCCAAAAAGGGCGGACGCGTTTTTTCGTGAACATATTCAGGAAAAAACGCGTACGCCCTTTTTGGCCAAGGGCATCATTGTCGAGGTTTTGCCGCTTTTCCTGTTCTTTAAAGGCGATTCGAATCTCCCTCCTGAGATCTGTTTCCTGCAATTCTGCCTTGCTTTCAAATCCTCTTCGTTGCCTTCTCTCAATATATTTGTGGACGAGAGTTATCATTTATAAGTCTGCAGGTTTGTGAATTGCAGTGCCCCTGAGCTCCATTTTTCAACTCGCTTTCTTGGGAGCTGGCCGCAAAAGCGCAGGATTGCTTCAGGCCCTATTCTGGTCCCGGGCGGCAGGCTGAGCCTGTGGTTAATTCTTCTTCCTGATGGGAAAATAGAGTGACCTGTGCCTGTCCCAACACCTAGAGCTAGTCTCTCATTGGTTCCCCCTCTTCCCGTTCATCCTCAGGACAAATTGCAACCTGTACGGAACAGGAGGTTAAAGGTGCTGATTCTCCAAGGAGGGAGATTGCTAGTAAAGCGGCTGGAATGGCGAACCCGAGCACAAGGAGATGAGAAATGAGGTGCGTTTTGGAAACCTTGCCCGATCACACGGTGTACCATCTTCTGGGTTTCTCATGCATGTTTTCGATGTAGGAAGATGCCCTTGAACCTGGAGATTTGGGACCCATGGGATGGGCACCACGCAGTATTACTTTAAAGCGTCTGCGTTTCCTCACCCAACCTCACCAAACCTCTCAGCCCCAAGAGTGTCCACCCTTATGTCTCAATCAGCTGTGGGTCTAGATATGGTCAATCCAGGTGGCATCACAGTCCCTGAACGAATTTTGTAAGAATTTCTCTCTCTTTCACTGTCTTTGTTTCACGGGTTTTAAAAGTAATTGATTTTTATAATGGGGTGTAGCTGCTTTTCACTGCTGTGTTTATGCCGCTTTACACCCACTTGACTCACTTACAGAGAGATATCAATACATAGGTTTTAAGATTCTTACTAGTCAGATATATTCTTGGGCGGTGAATAGGGGTTGTTGAGTCCAATTCACTGAGCAAGGAGTAGGTCTTGTCTATTACCTATTGGGTTTATGGAACGGTATCTGAGCTAATTTGAAACCCTTGTTTTATGCATCACCCCACCTCACCTTTCCCGTTTAGCAGCCATAGTGTGTTTTCTAAACGTGTGACTCTGTTCTGTTTTGTAATTCAGTTCAAGGGTAGCGGTTTTTACATTCCCTCGATAAGTGATATCTTATGATAAGTGTCTTTTTCTGTGTGACTTATTTCACTTAGAATCGTCGTACCTAAATCCACTCATCATGCTGCTACTAGCCTTATGACGTTGATTTCATGGCTGAGTGATATTCCATTGTACATAAGGACCACAACTTCTTTATCCATTTTTCTCTTTCCTGGGATATTTAAGGTGTAACGAAGTGGAGGTTCTTGTCAACAGAGCAGCCCTAAACTTTGGGGTGCCTGTGTCTTGCTGATTTTTAATTTTCCCAATTTATACGCCCCTGAGTGGAAGTGCCCTATGCTCTCTAAGCTGAGATTTTTAGATGTTTCAGGACACACCGTACACTTCTCCAGAGTGGCTGTTGGCAATTTACATCCCGCCCATCAGCGTAGCCAGGCTCCCGTTTCTCCATGGCCTGTCCTGCATTTCTGGTTTTGACACTTTATTCAGCATGGCCCTTTTGACCGATGGGAAGCGAGACTTCTTTGTAGCGCTGATTTGCCTTTCCAGGTTGCTTGGTTGGCCAAAAAGGGCGGACGCGTTTTTTCGTGAACATATTCAGGAAAAAACGCGTACGCCCTTTTTGGCCAAGGGCATCATTGTCGAGGTTTTGCCGCTTTTCCTGTTCTTTAAAGGCGATTCGAATCTCCCTCCTGAGATCTGTTTCCTGCAATTCTGCCTTGCTTTCCAATCCTCTTCGTTGCCTTCTCTCAATATATTTGTGGACGAGAGTTATCATTTATAAGTCTGCAGGTTTGTGAATTGCAGTGCCCCTGAGCTCCATTTTTCAACTCGCTTTCTTGGGAGCTGGCCGCAAAAGCGCAGGATTGCTTCAGGCCCTTTTCTGGTCCCGGGCGGCAGGCTGAGCCTGTGGTTAATTCTTCTTCCTGATGGGAAAATAGAGTGACCTGTGCCTGTCCCAACACCTAGAGCTAGTCTCTCATTGGTTCCCCCTCTTCCCGTTCATCCTCAGGACAAATTGCAACCTGTACGGAACAGGAGGTTAAAGGAGCTGATTCTCCAAGGAGGGAGATTGCTAGTAAAGCGGCTTGAATGGCGAACCCGAGCACAAGGAGACGAGAAATGAGGTGCTTTTTGGAAACCTTGCCCGATCACACGGTGTACCATCTTCTGGGTTTCTCATGCATGTTTTCGATGTAGGAAGATGCCCTTGAACCTGGAGATTTGGGACCCAAGGGATGGGAACCACGCAGTATTACTTTAAAGGGTCTACGTTTCCTCACCCAACCTCACCAAACCTCTCAGCCCCAAGAGTGTCCACCCTTATGTCTCAATCAGCTGTGGGTCTAGATATGGTCAATCCAGGTGGCATCACAGCCCCTGAACGAATTTTGTAAGAATTTCTCTCTCTTTCACTGTCTTTGTTTCACGGGTTTTTAAAAGTAATTGATTTTTATAATGGGGTGTAGCTGCTTTTCACTGCTGTGTTTATGCCGCTTTACACCCACTTGACTCACTTACAGAGAGATATCAATACATAGGTTTTAAGATTCTTACTAGTCAGATATATTCTTGGGCGGTGAATAGAGGGTGTTGAGTCCAATTCACTGAGCAAGGAGTAGGTCTTGTCTATTACCTATTGGGTTTATGGAACGGTATCTGAGCTAATTTGAAACCCTTGTTTTATGAATCACCCCACCTCACCTTTCCCGTTAAGCAGCCATAGTGTGTTTTCTAAACGTGTGACTCTGTTCTGTTTTGTAATTCAGTTCAAGGGTAGCGGTTTTTACATTCCCTCGATAAGTGATATCTTATGATTAGTGTCTTTTTCTGTGGGACTTATTTCACTTAGAATCGTCGTACCTAAATCCACTCATCATGCTGCTACTAGCCTTATGACGTTGATTTCATGGCTGAGTGATATTCCATTGTACATAAGGACCACAACTTCTTTATCCATTTTTCTCTTTCCTGGGATATTTAAGGTGTAACGAAGTGGAGGTTCTTGTCAACAGAGCAGCCCTAAACTTTGGGGTGCCTGTGTCTTGCTGATTTTTAATTTTCCCAATTTATACGCCCCTGAGTGGAAGTGCCCTATGCTCTCTAAGCTGAGATTTTTAGATGTTTCAGGACACACCGTACACTTCTCCAGAGTGGCTGTTGGCAATTTACATCCCGCCCATCAGCGTAGCCAGGCTCCCGTTTCTCCATGGCCTGTCCTGCATTTCTGGTTTTGACACTTTATTCAGCATGGCCCTTTTGACCGATGGGAAGCGAGACTTCTTTGTAGCGCTGATTTGCCTTTCCAGGTTGCTTGGTTGGCCAAAAAGGGCGGACGCGTTTTTTCGTGAACATATTCAGGAAAAAACGCGTACGCCCTTTTTGGCCAAGGGCATCATTGTCGAGGTTTTGCCGCTTTTCCTGTTCTTTAAAGGCGATTCGAATCTTCCTCCTGAGATCTGTTTCCTGCAATTCTGCCTTGCTTTCCAATCCTCTTCGTTGCCTTCCCTCAATATATTTGTGGACGAGAGTTATCATTTATAAGTCTGCAGGTTTGTGAATTGCAGTGCCCCTGAGCTCCATTTTTCAACTCGCTTTCTTGGGAGCTGGCCGCAAAAGCGCAGGATTGCTTCAGGCCCTATTCTGGTCCCGGGCGGCAGGCTGAGCCTGTGGTTAATTCTTCTTCCTGATGGGAAAATAGAGTGACCTGTGCCTGTCCCAACACTTAGAGCTAGTCTCTCATTGGTTCCCCTTCTTCCCGTTCATCCTCAGGACAAATTGCAACCTGTACGGAACAGGAGGTTAAAGGTGCTGATTCTCCAAGGAGGGAGATTGCTAGTAAAGCGGCTGGAATGGCGAACCCGAGCACAAGGAGATGAGAAATGAGGTGCGTTTTGGAAACCTTGCCCGATCACACGGTGTACCATCTTCTGGGTTTCTCATGCATGTTTTCGATGTAGGAAGATGCCCTTGAACCTGGAGATTTGGGACCCATGGGATGGGCACCACGCAGTATTACTTTAAAGGGTCTGCGTTTCCTCACCCAACCTCACCCAACCTCTCAGCCCCAAGAGTGTCCACCCTTATGTCTCAATCAGCTGTGGGTCTAGATATGGTCAATCCAGGTGGCATCACAGCCCCTGAACGAATTTTGTAAGAATTTCTCTCTCTTTCACTGTCTTTGTTTCACGGGTTTTTAAAAGTAATTGATTTTTATAATGGGGTTTAGCTGCTTTTCACTGCTGTGTTTATGCCGCTTTACACTCACTTGACTCACTTACAGAGAGATATCAATACATAGGTTTTAAGATTCTTAATAGTCAGATATATTCTTGGGCGGTGAATAGGGGGTGTTGAGTCCAATTCACTGAGCAAGGAGTAGGTCTTGTCTATTACCTATTGGGTTTATGGAACGGTATCTGAGCTAATTTGAAACCCTTGTTTTATGCATCACCCCACCTCACCTTTCCCGTTAAGCAGCCATAGTGTGTTTTCTAAACGTGTGACTCTGTTCTGTTTTGTAATTCAGTTCAAGGGTAGCGGTTTTTACATTCCCTCGATAAGTGATATCTTATGATAAGTGTCCTTTTCTGTGTGACTTATTTTACTTAGAATCGTCGTACCTAAATCCACTCATCATGCTGCTACTAGCCTTATGACGTTGATTTCATGGCTGAGTGATATTCCATTGTACATAAGGGCCACAACTTCTTTATCCATTTTTCTCTTTCCTGGGATATTTAAGGTGAAACGTAGTGGAGGTTCTTGTCAACAGAGCAACCCTAAACTTTGGGGTGCCTGTGTCTTGCTGATTTTTAGTTTTCCCAATTTATACGCCCATGAGTGGAAGTGCCCTATGCTCTCTAAGCTGAGTTTTTTAGATGTTTCAGGACACACCGTACACTTCTCCCGAGTTTCTCTTGGCAATTTACATCCCGCCCATCAGCGAAGCCAGGCTCCCGTTTCTCCATGGCCTGTCCTGCATTTCTGGTTTTGACACTTTATTCAGCATGGCCCTTTTGACCGATGGGAAGCGAGACTTCTTTGTAGCGCTGATTTGCCTTTCCAGGTTGCTTGGTTGGCCAAAAAGGGCGGACGCGTTTTTTCGTGAACATATTCAGGAAAAAACGCGTACGCCCTTTTTGGCCAAGGGCATCATTGTCGAGGTTTTGCCGCTTTTCCTGTTCTTTAAAGGCGATTCGAATCTCCCTCCTGAGATCTGTTTCCTGCAATTCTGCCTTGCTTTCAAATCCTCTTCGTTGCCTTCTCTCAATATATTTGTGGACGAGAGTTATCATTTATAAGTCTGCAGGTTTGTGAATTGCAGTGCCCCTGAGCTCCATTTTTCAACTCGCTTTCTTGGGAGCTGGCCGCAAAAGCGCAGGATTGCTTCAGGCCCTATTCTGGTCCCGGGCGGCAGGCTGAGCCTGTGGTTAATTCTTCTTCCTGATGGGAAAATAGAGTGACCTGTGCCTGTCCCAACACCTAGAGCTAGTCTCTCATTGGTTCCCCCTCTTCCCGTTCATCCTCAGGACAAATTGCAACCTGTACGGAACAGGAGGTTAAAGGTGCTGATTCTCCAAGGAGGGAGATTGCTAGTAAAGCGGCTGGAATGGCGAACCCGAGCACAAGGAGATGAGAAATGAGGTGCGTTTTGGAAACCTTGCCCGATCACACGGTGTACCATCTTCTGGGTTTCTCATGCATGTTTTCGATGTAGGAAGATGCCCTTGAACCTGGAGATTTGGGACCCATGGGATGGGCACCACGCAGTATTACTTTAAAGCGTCTGCGTTTCCTCACCCAACCTCACCAAACCTCTCAGCCCCAAGAGTGTCCACCCTTATGTCTCAATCAGCTGTGGGTCTAGATATGGTCAATCCAGGTGGCATCACAGTCCCTGAACGAATTTTGTAAGAATTTCTCTCTCTTTCACTGTCTTTGTTTCACGGGTTTTAAAAGTAATTGATTTTTATAATGGGGTGTAGCTGCTTTTCACTGCTGTGTTTATGCCGCTTTACACCCACTTGACTCACTTACAGAGAGATATCAATACATAGGTTTTAAGATTCTTACTACTCAGATATATTCTTGGGCGGTGAATAGGGGTTGTTGAGTCCAATTCACTGAGCAAGGAGTAGGTCTTGTCTATTACCTATTGGGTTTATGGAACGGTATCTGAGCTAATTTGAAACCCTTGTTTTATGCATCACCCCACCTCACCTTTCCCGTTTAGCAGCCATAGTGTGTTTTCTAAACGTGTGACTCTGTTCTGTTTTGTAATTCAGTTCAAGGGTAGCGGTTTTTACATTCCCTCGATAAGTGATATCTTATGATAAGTGTCTTTTTCTGTGTGACTTATTTCACTTAGAATCGTCGTACCTAAATCCACTCATCATGCTGCTACTAGCCTTATGACGTTGATTTCATGGCTGAGTGATATTCCATTGTACATAAGGACCACAACTTCTTTATCCATTTTTCTCTTTCCTGGGATATTTAAGGTGTAACGAAGTGGAGGTTCTTGTCAACAGAGCAGCCCTAAACTTTGGGGTGCCTGTGTCTTGCTGATTTTTAATTTTCCCAATTTATACGCCCCTGAGTGGAAGTGCCCTATGCTCTCTAAGCTGAGATTTTTAGATGTTTCAGGACACACCGTACACTTCTCCAGAGTGGCTGTTGGCAATTTACATCCCGCCCATCAGCGTAGCCAGGCTCCCGTTTCTCCATGGCCTGTCCTGCATTTCTGGTTTTGACACTTTATTCAGCATGGCCCTTTTGACCGATGGGAAGCGAGACTTCTTTGTAGCGCTGATTTGCCTTTCCAGGTTGCTTGGTTGGCCAAAAAGGGCGGACGCGTTTTTTCGTGAACATATTCAGGAAAAAACGCGTACGCCCTTTTTGGCCAAGGGCATCATTGTCGAGGTTTTGCCGCTTTTCCTGTTCTTTAAAGGCGATTCGAATCTCCCTCCTGAGATCTGTTTCCTGCAATTCTGCCTTGCTTTCCAATCCTCTTCGTTGCCTTCTCTCAATATATTTGTGGACGAGAGTTATCATTTATAAGTCTGCAGGTTTGTGAATTGCAGTGCCCCTGAGCTCCATTTTTCAACTCGCTTTCTTGGGAGCTGGCCGCAAAAGCGCAGGATTGCTTCAGGCCCTTTTCTGGTCCCGGGCGGCAGGCTGAGCCTGTGGTTAATTCTTCTTCCTGATGGGAAAATAGAGTGACCTGTGCCTGTCCCAACACCTAGAGCTAGTCTCTCATTGGTTCCCCCTCTTCCCGTTCATCCTCAGGACAAATTGCAACCTGTACGGAACAGGAGGTTAAAGGAGCTGATTCTCCAAGGAGGGAGATTGCTAGTAAAGCGGCTTGAATGGCGAACCCGAGCACAAGGAGACGAGAAATGAGGTGCTTTTTGGAAACCTTGCCCGATCACACGGTGTACCATCTTCTGGGTTTCTCATGCATGTTTTCGATGTAGGAAGATGCCCTTGAACCTGGAGATTTGGGACCCAAGGGATGGGAACCACGCAGTATTACTTTAAAGGGTCTACGTTTCCTCACCCAACCTCACCAAACCTCTCAGCCCCAAGAGTGTCCACCCTTATGTCTCAATCAGCTGTGGGTCTAGATATGGTCAATCCAGGTGGCATCACAGCCCCTGAACGAATTTTGTAAGAATTTCTCTCTCTTTCACTGTCTTTGTTTCACGGGTTTTTAAAAGTAATTGATTTTTATAATGGGGTGTAGCTGCTTTTCACTGCTGTGTTTATGCCGCTTTACACCCACTTGACTCACTTACAGAGAGATATCAATACATAGGTTTTAAGATTCTTACTAGTCAGATATATTCTTGGGCGGTGAATAGAGGGTGTTGAGTCCAATTCACTGAGCAAGGAGTAGGTCTTGTCTATTACCTATTGGGTTTATGGAACGGTATCTGAGCTAATTTGAAACCCTTGTTTTATGAATCACCCCACCTCACCTTTCCCGTTAAGCAGCCATAGTGTGTTTTCTAAACGTGTGACTCTGTTCTGTTTTGTAATTCAGTTCAAGGGTAGCGGTTTTTACATTCCCTCGATAAGTGATATCTTATGATTAGTGTCTTTTTCTGTGTGACTTATTTCACTTAGAATCGTCGTACCTAAATCCACTCATCATGCTGCTACTAGCCTTATGACGTTGATTTCATGGCTGAGTGATATTCCATTGTACATAAGGACCACAACTTCTTTATCCATTTTTCTCTTTCCTGGGATATTTAAGGTGTAACGAAGTGGAGGTTCTTGTCAACAGAGCAGCCCTAAACTTTGGGGTGCCTGTGTCTTGCTGATTTTTAATTTTCCCAATTTATACGCCCCTGAGTGGAAGTGCCCTATGCTCTCTAAGCTGAGATTTTTAGATGTTTCAGGACACACCGTACACTTCTCCAGAGTGGCTGTTGGCAATTTACATCCCGCCCATCAGCGTAGCCAGGCTCCCGTTTCTCCATGGCCTGTCCTGCATTTCTGGTTTTGACACTTTATTCAGCATGGCCCTTTTGACCGATGGGAAGCGAGACTTCTTTGTAGCGCTGATTTGCCTTTCCAGGTTGCTTGGTTGGCCAAAAAGGGCGGACGCGTTTTTTCGTGAACATATTCAGGAAAAAACGCGTACGCCCTTTTTGGCCAAGGGCATCATTGTCGAGGTTTTGCCGCTTTTCCTGTTCTTTAAAGGCGATTCGAATCTTCCTCCTGAGATCTGTTTCCTGCAATTCTGCCTTGCTTTCCAATCCTCTTCGTTGCCTTCCCTCAATATATTTGTGGACGAGAGTTATCATTTATAAGTCTGCAGGTTTGTGAATTGCAGTGCCCCTGAGCTCCATTTTTCAACTCGCTTTCTTGGGAGCTGGCCGCAAAAGCGCAGGATTGCTTCAGGCCCTATTCTGGTCCCGGGCGGCAGGCTGAGCCTGTGGTTAATTCTTCTTCCTGATGGGAAAATAGAGTGACCTGTGCCTGTCCCAACACTTAGAGCTAGTCTCTCATTGGTTCCCCTTCTTCCCGTTCATCCTCAGGACAAATTGCAACCTGTACGGAACAGGAGGTTAAAGGTGCTGATTCTCCAAGGAGGGAGATTGCTAGTAAAGCGGCTGGAATGGCGAACCCGAGCACAAGGAGATGAGAAATGAGGTGCGTTTTGGAAACCTTGCCCGATCACACGGTGTACCATCTTCTGGGTTTCTCATGCATGTTTTCGATGTAGGAAGATGCCCTTGAACCTGGAGATTTGGGACCCATGGGATGGGCACCACGCAGTATTACTTTAAAGGGTCTGCGTTTCCTCACCCAACCTCACCCAACCTCTCAGCCCCAAGAGTGTCCACCCTTATGTCTCAATCAGCTGTGGGTCTAGATATGGTCAATCCAGGTGGCATCACAGCCCCTGAACGAATTTTGTAAGAATTTCTCTCTCTTTCACTGTCTTTGTTTCACGGGTTTTTAAAAGTAATTGATTTTTATAATGGGATTTAGCTGCTTTTCACTGCTGTGTTTATGCCGCTTTACACTCACTTGACTCACTTACAGAGAGATATCAATACATAGGTTTTAAGATTCTTAATAGTCAGATATATTCTTGGGCGGTGAATAGGGGGTGTTGAGTCCAATTCACTGAGCAAGGAGTAGGTCTTGTCTATTACCTATTGGGTTTATGGAACGGTATCTGAGCTAATTTGAAACCCTTGTTTTATGCATCACCCCACCTCACCTTTCCCGTTAAGCAGCCATAGTGTGTTTTCTAAACGTGTGACTCTGTTCTGTTTTGTAATTCAGTTCAAGGGTAGCGGTTTTTACATTCCCTCGATAAGTGATATCTTATGATAAGTGTCCTTTTCTGTGTGACTTATTTTACTTAGAATCGTCGTACCTAAATCCACTCATCATGCTGCTACTAGCCTTATGACGTTGATTTCATGGCTGAGTGATATTCCATTGTACATAAGGGCCACAACTTCTTTATCCATTTTTCTCTTTCCTGGGATATTTAAGGTGTAACGAAGTGGAGGTTCTTGTCAACAGAGCAGCCCTAAACTTTGGGGTGCCTGTGTCTTGCTTATTTTTAATTTTCCCAATTTATACGCCCATGAGTGGAAGTGCCCTATGCTCTCTAAGCTGAGATTTTTAGATGTTTCAGGACACACCGTACACTTCTCCAGAGTGGCTGTTGGCAATTTACATCCCGCCCATCAGCGTAGCCAGGCTCCCGTTTCTCCATGGCCTGTCCTGCATTTCTGGTTTTGACACTTTATTCAGCATGGCCCTTTTGACCGATGGGAAGCGAGACTTCTTTGTAGCGCTGATTTGCCTTTCCAGGTTGCTTGGTTGGCCAAAAAGGGCGGACGCGTTTTTTCCTGAACATATTCAGGAAAAAACGCATCCGCCCTTTTTGGCCAAGGGCATCATTGTCGAGGTTTTGCCGCTTTTCCTGTTCTTTAAAGGCGATTCGAATCTCCCTCCTGAGATCTGTTTCCTGCAATTCTGCCTTGCTTTCAAATCCTCTTCGTTGCCTTCTCTCAATATATTTGTGGACGAGAGTTATCATTTATAAGTCTGCAGGTTTGTGAATTGCAGTGCCCCTGAGCTCCATTTTTCAACTCGCTTTCTTGGGAGCTGGCCGCAAAAGCGCAGGATTGCTTCAGGCCCTATTCTGGTCCCGGGCGGCAGGCTGAGCCTGTGGTTAATTCTTCTTCCTGATGGGAAAATAGAGTGACCTGTGCCTGTCCCAACACCTAGAGCTAGTCTCTCATTGGTTCCCCCTCTTCCCGTTCATCCTCAGGACAAATTGCAACCTGTACGGAACAGGAGGTTAAAGGTGCTGATTCTCCAAGGAGGGAGATTGCTAGTAAAGCGGCTGGAATGGCGAACCCGAGCACAAGGAGATGAGAAATGAGGTGCGTTTTGGAAACCTTGCCCGATCACACGGTGTACCATCTTCTGGGTTTCTCATGCATGTTTTCGATGTAGGAAGATGCCCTTGAACCTGGAGATTTGGGACCCATGGGATGGGCACCACGCAGTATTACTTTAAAGCGTCTGCGTTTCCTCACCCAACCTCACCAAACCTCTCAGCCCCAAGAGTGTCCACCCTTATGTCTCAATCAGCTGTGGGTCTAGATATGGTCAATCCAGGTGGCATCACAGTCCCTGAACGAATTTTGTAAGAATTTCTCTCTCTTTCACTGTCTTTGTTTCACGGGTTTTAAAAGTAATTGATTTTTATAATGGGGTGTAGCTGCTTTTCACTGCTGTGTTTATGCCGCTTTACACCCACTTGACTCACTTACAGAGAGATATCAATACATAGGTTTTAAGATTCTTACTACTCAGATATATTCTTGGGCGGTGAATAGGGGTTGTTGAGTCCAATTCACTGAGCAAGGAGTAGGTCTTGTCTATTACCTATTGGGTTTATGGAACGGTATCTGAGCTAATTTGAAACCCTTGTTTTATGCATCACCCCACCTCACCTTTCCCGTTTAGCAGGCATAGTGTGTTTTCTAAACGTGTGACTCTGTTCTGTTTTGTAATTCAGTTCAAGGGTAGCGGTTTTTACATTCCCTCGATAAGTGATATCTTATGATAAGTGTCCTTTTCTGTGTGACTTATTTCACTTAGAATCGTCGTACCTAAATCCACTCATCATGCTTCTACTAGCCTTATGACGTTGATTTCATGGCTGAGTGATATTCCATTGTACATAAGGGCCACAACTTCTTTATCCATTTTTCTCTTTCCTGGGATATTTAAGGTGTAACGAAGTGGAGGTTCTTGTCAACAGAGCAGCCCTAAACTTTGGGGTGCCTGTGTCTTGCTGATTTTTAATTTTCCCAATTTATACGCCCATGAGTGGAATTGCCCTATGCTCTCTAAGCTGAGATTTTTAGATGTTTCAGGACACACCGTACACTTCTCCAGAGTGGCTGTTGGCAATTTACATCCCGCCCATCAGCGTAGCCAGGCTCCCGTTTCTCCATGGCCTGTCCTGCATTTCTGGTTTTGACACTTTATTCAGCATGGCCCTTTTGACCGATGGGAAGCGAGACTTCTTTGTAGCGCTGATTTGCCTTTCCAGGTTGCTTGGTTGGCCAAAAAGGGCGGACGCGTTTTTTCGTGAACATATTCAGGAAAAAACGCGTACGCCCTTTTTGGCCAAGGGCATCATTGTCGAGGTTTTGCCGCTTTTCCTGTTCTTTAAAGGCGATTCGAATCTCCCTCCTGAGATCTGTTTCCTGCAATTCTGCCTTGCTTTCCAATCCTCTTCGTTGCCTTCTCTCAATATATTTGTGGACGAGAGTTATCATTTATAAGTCTGCAGGTTTGTGAATTTCAGTGCCCCTGAGCTCCATTTTTCAACTCGCTTTCTTGGGAGCTGGCCGCAAAAGCGCAGGATTGCTTCAGGCCCTTTTCTGGTCCCGGGCGGCAGGCTGAGCCTGTGGTTAATTCTTCTTCCTGATGGGAAAATAGAGTGACCTGTGCCTGTCCCAACACCTAGAGCTAGTCTCTCATTGGTTCCCCCTCTTCCCGTTCATCCTCAGGACAAATTGCAACCTGTACGGAACAGGAGGTTAAAGGAGCTGATTCTCCAAGGAGGGAGATTGCTAGTAAAGCGGCTTGAATGGCGAACCCGAGCACAAGGAGACGAGAAATGAGGTGCTTTTTGGAAACCTTGCCCGATCACACGGTGTACCATCTTCTGGGTTTCTCATGCATGTTTTCGATGTAGGAAGATGCCCTTGAACCTGGAGATTTGGGACCCAAGGGATGGGAACCACGCAGTATTACTTTAAAGGGTCTACGTTTCCTCACCCAACCTCACCAAACCTCTCAGCCCCAAGAGTGTCCACCCTTATGTCTCAATCAGCTGTGGGTCTAGATATGGTCAATCCAGGTGGCATCACAGTCCCTGAACGAATTTTGTAAGAATTTCTCTCTCTTTCACTGTCTTTGTTTCACGGGTTTTAAAAGTAATTGATTTTTATAATGGGGTGTAGCTGCTTTTCACTGCTGTGTTTATGCCGCTTTACACCCACTTGACTCACTTACAGAGAGATATCAATACATAGGTTTTAAGATTCTTACTACTCAGATATATTCTTGGGCGGTGAATAGGGGGTGTTGAGTCCAATTCACTGAGCAAGGAGTAGGTCTTGTCTATTACCTATTGGGTTTATGGAACGGTATCTGAGCTAATTTGAAACCCTTGTTTTATGCATCACCCCACCTCACCTTTCCCGTTTAGCAGGCATAGTGTGTTTTCTAAACGTGTGACTCTGTTCTGTTTTGTAATTCAGTTCAAGGGTAGCGGTTTTTACATTCCCTCGATAAGTGATATCTTATGATAAGTGTCCTTTTCTGTGTGACTTATTTCACTTAGAATCGTCGTACCTAAATCCACTCATCATGCTTCTACTAGCCTTATGACGTTGATTTCATGGCTGAGTGATATTCCATTGTACATAAGGGCCACAACTTCTTTATCCATTTTTCTCTTTCCTGGGATATTTAAGGTGTAACGAAGTGGAGGTTCTTGTCAACAGAGCAGCCCTAAACTTTGGGGTGCCTGTGTCTTGCTGATTTTTAATTTTCCCAATTTATACGCCCATGAGTGGAATTGCCCTATGCTCTCTAAGCTGAGATTTTTAGATGTTTCAGGACACACCGTACACTTCTCCAGAGTGGCTGTTGGCAATTTACATCCCGCCCATCAGCGTAGCCAGGCTCCCGTTTCTCCATGGCCTGTCCTGCATTTCTGGTTTTGACACTTTATTCAGCATGGCCCTTTTGACCGATGGGAAGCGAGACTTCTTTGTAGCGCTGATTTGCCTTTCCAGGTTGCTTGGTTGGCCAAAAAGGGCGGACGCGTTTTTTCGTGAACATATTCAGGAAAAAACGCGTACGCCCTTTTTGGCCAAGGGCATCATTGTCGAGGTTTTGCCGCTTTTCCTGTTCTTTAAAGGCGATTCGAATCTCCCTCCTGAGATCTGTTTCCTGCAATTCTGCCTTGCTTTCCAATCCTCTTCGTTGCCTTCTCTCAATATATTTGTGGACGAGAGTTATCATTTATAAGTCTGCAGGTTTGTGAATTTCAGTGCCCCTGAGCTCCATTTTTCAACTCGCTTTCTTGGGAGCTGGCCGCAAAAGCGCAGGATTGCTTCAGGCCCTTTTCTGGTCCCGGGCGGCAGGCTGAGCCTGTGGTTAATTCTTCTTCCTGATGGGAAAATAGAGTGACCTGTGCCTGTCCCAACACCTAGAGCTAGTCTCTCATTGGTTCCCCCTCTTCCCGTTCATCCTCAGGACAAATTGCAACCTGTACGGAAAAGGAGGTTAAAGGAGCTGATTCTCCAAGGAGGGAGATTGCTAGTAAAGCGGCTTGAATGGCGAACCCGAGCACAAGGAGACGAGAAATGAGGTGCTTTTTGGAAACCTTGCCCGATCACACGGTGTACCATCTTCTGGGTTTCTCATGCATGTTTTCGATGTAGGAAGATGCCCTTGAACCTGGAGATTTGGGACCCAAGGGATGGGAACCACGCAGTATTACTTTAAAGGGTCTACGTTTCCTCACCCAACCTCACCAAACCTCTCAGCCCCAAGAGTGTCCACCCTTATGTCTCAATCAGCTGTGGGTCTAGATATGGTCAATCCAGGTGGCATCACAGCCCCTGAACGAATTTTGTAAGAATTTCTCTCTCTTTCACTGTCTTTGTTTCACAGGTTTTTAAAAGTAATTGATTTTTATAATGGGGTGTAGCTGCTTTTCACTGCTGTGTTTATGCCGCTTTACACCCACTTGACTCACTTACAGAGAGATATCAATACATAGGTTTTAAGATTCTTACTAGTCAGATATATTCTTGGGCGGTGAATAGAGGGTGTTGAGTCCAATTCACTGAGCAAGGAGTAGGTCTTGTCTATTACCTATTGGGTTTATGGAACGGTATCTGAGCTAATTTGAAACCCTTGTTTTATGAATCACCCCACCTCACCTTTCCCGTTAAGCAGCCATAGTGTGTTTTCTAAACGTGTGACTCTGTTCTGTTTTGTAATTCAGTTCAAGGGTAGCGGTTTTTACATTCCCTCGATAAGTGATATCTTATGATTAGTGTCTTTTTCTGTGTGACTTATTTCACTTAGAATCGTCGTACCTAAATCCACTCATCATGCTGCTACTAGCCTTATGACGTTGATTTCATGGCTGAGTGATATTCCATTGTACATAAGGACCACAACTTCTTTATCCATTTTTCTCTTTCCTGGGATATTTAAGGTGTAACGAAGTGGAGGTTCTTGTCAACAGAGCAGCCCTAAACTTTGGGGTGCCTGTGTCTTGCTGATTTTTAATTTTCCCAATTTATACGCCCCTGAGTGGAAGTGCCCTATGCTCTCTAAGCTGAGATTTTTAGATGTTTCAGGACACACCGTACACTTCTCCAGAGTGGCTGTTGGCAATTTACATCCCGCCCATCAGCGTAGCCAGGCTCCCGTTTCTCCATGGCCTGTCCTGCATTTCTGGTTTTGACACTTTATTCAGCATGGCCCTTTTGACCGATGGGAAGCGAGACTTCTTTGTAGCGCTGATTTGCCTTTCCAGGTTGCTTGGTTGGCCAAAAAGGGCGGATGCGTTTTTTCCTGAACATATTCAGGAAAAAACGCGTACGCCCTTTTTCGCCAAGGGCATCATTGTCGAGGTTTTGCCGCTTTTCCTGTTCTTTAAAGGCGATTCGAATCTCCCTCCTGAGATCTGTTTCCTGCAATTCTGCCTTGCTTTCAAATCCTCTTCGTTGCCTTCTCTCAATATATTTGTGGACGAGAGTTATCATTTATAAGTCTGCAGGTTTGTGAATTGCAGTGCCCCTGAGCTCCATTTTTCAACTCGCTTTCTTGGGAGCTGGCCGCAAAAGCGCAGGATTGCTTCAGGCCCTATTCTGGTCCCGGGCGGCAGGCTGAGCCTGTGGTTAATTCTTCTTCCTGATGGGAAAATAGAGTGACCTGTGCCTGTCCCAACACCTAGAGCTAGTCTCTCATTGGTTCCCCCTCTTCCCGTTCATCCTCAGGACAAATTGCAACCTGTACGGAACAGGAGGTTAAAGGTGCTGATTCTCCAAGGAGGGAGATTGCTAGTAAAGCGGCTGGAATGGCGAACCCGAGCACAAGGAGATGAGAAATGAGGTGCGTTTTGGAAACCTTGCCCGATCACACGGTGTACCATCTTCTGGGTTTCTCATGCATGTTTTCGATGTAGGAAGATGCCCTTGAACCTGGAGATTTGGGACCCATGGGATGGGCACCACGCAGTATTACTTTAAAGCGTCTGCGTTTCCTCACCCAACCTCACCAAACCTCTCAGCCCCAAGAGTGTCCACCCTTATGTCTCAATCAGCTGTGGGTCTAGATATGGTCAATCCAGGTGGCATCACAGTCCCTGAACGAATTTTGTAAGAATTTCTCTCTCTTTCACTGTCTTTGTTTCACGGGTTTTAAAAGTAATTGATTTTTATAATGGGGTGTAGCTGCTTTTCACTGCTGTGTTTATGCCGCTTTACACCCACTTGACTCACTTACAGAGAGATATCAATACATAGGTTTTAAGATTCTTACTACTCAGATATATTCTTGGGCGGTGAATAGGGGTTGTTGAGTCCAATTCACTGAGCAAGGAGTAGGTCTTGTCTATTACCTATTGGGTTTATGGAACGGTATCTGAGCTAATTTGAAACCCTTGTTTTATGCATCACCCCACCTCACCTTTCCCGTTTAGCAGGCATAGTGTGTTTTCTAAACGTGTGACTCTGTTCTGTTTTGTAATTCAGTTCAAGGGTAGCGGTTTTTACATTCCCTCGATAAGTGATATCTTATGATAAGTGTCCTTTTCTGTGTGACTTATTTCACTTAGAATCGTCGTACCTAAATCCACTCATCATGCTTCTACTAGCCTTATGACGTTGATTTCATGGCTGAGTGATATTCCATTGTACATAAGGGCCACAACTTCTTTATCCATTTTTCTCTTTCCTGGGATATTTAAGGTGTAACGAAGTGGAGGTTCTTGTCAACAGAGCAGCCCTAAACTTTGGGGTGCCTGTGTCTTGCTGATTTTTAATTTTCCCAATTTATACGCCCATGAGTGGAATTGCCCTATGCTCTCTAAGCTGAGATTTTTAGATGTTTCAGGACACACCGTACACTTCTCCAGAGTGGCTGTTGGCAATTTACATCCCGCCCATCAGCGTAGCCAGGCTCCCGTTTCTCCATGGCCTGTCCTGCATTTCTGGTTTTGACACTTTATTCAGCATGGCCCTTTTGACCGATGGGAAGCGAGACTTCTTTGTAGCGCTGATTTGCCTTTCCAGGTTGCTTTGTTGGCCAAAAAGGGCGGAGGCGTTTTTTCCTGAATATATTCAGGAAAAAACGCGTACGCCCTTTTTGGCCAAGGGCATCATTGTCGAGGTTTTGCTGCTTTTCCTGTTCTTTAAAGGCGATTCGAATCTCCCTCCTGAGATCTGTTTCCTGCAATTCTGCCTTGCTTTCAAATCCTCTTCGTTGCCTTCTCTCAATATATTTGTGGACGAGAGTTATCATTTATAAGTCTGCAGGTTTGTGAATTGCAGTGCCCCTGAGCTCCATTTTTCAACTCACTTTCTTGGGAGCTGGCCGCAAAAGCGCAGGATTGCTTCAGGCCCTATTCTGGTCCCGGGCGGCAGGCTGAGCCTGTGGTTAATTCTTCTTCCTGATGGGAAAATAGAGTGACCTGTGCCTGTCCCAACACCTAGAGCTAGTCTCTCATTGGTTCCCCCTCTTCCCGTTCATCCTCAGGACAAATTGCAACCTGTACGGAACAGGAGGTTAAAGGTGCTGATTCTCCAAGGAGGGAGATTGCTAGTAAAGCGGCTGGAATGGCGAACCCGAGCACAAGGAGATGAGAAATGAGGTGCGTTTTGGAAATCTTTCCCGATCACACGGTGTACCATCTTCTGGGTTTCTCATGCATGTTTTCGATGTAGGAAGATGCCCTTGAACCTGGAGATTTGGGACCCATGGGATGGGTACCACGCAGTATTGCTTTAAAGGGTCTGAGTTTCCTCACCCAACCTCACCCTACCTCTCAGCCCCAAGAGTGTCCACCCTTATGTCTCAATCAGCTGTGGGTCTAGATATGGTCAATCCAGGTGGCATCACAGTCCCTGAACGAATTTTGTAAGAATTTCTCTCTCTTTCACTGTCTTTGTTTCACGGGTTTTTAAAAGTAATTGATTTTTATAATGGGATTTAGCTGCTTTTCACTGCTGTGTTTATGCCGCTTTACACTCACTTGACTCACTTACAGAGAGATATCAATACATAGGTTTTAAGATTCTTACTAGTCAGATATATTCTTGGGCGGTGAATAGGGGGTGTTGAGTCCAATTCACTGAGCAAGGAGTAGGTCTTGTCTATTACCTATTGGGTTTATGGAACGGTATCTGAGCTAATTTGAAACCCTTGTTTTATGCATCACCCCACCTCACCTTTCCCGTTAAGCAGCCATAGTGCGTTTTCTAAACGTGTGACTCTGTTCTGTTTTGTAATTCAGTTCAAGGGTAGCGGTTTTTACTTTCCCTCGATAAGTGATATCTTATGATAAGTGTCCTTTTCTGTGTGACTTATTTCACTTAGAATCGTCGTACCTAAATCCACTCATCATGCTGCTACTAGCCTTATGACGTTGATTTCATGGCTGAGTGATATTCCATTGTACATAAGGGCCAGAACTTCTTTATCCATTTTTCTCTTTCCTGGGATATTTAAGGTGTAACGAAGTGGAGGTTCTTGTCAACAGAGCAGCCCTAAACTTTGGGGTGCCTGTGTCTTGCTGATTTTTAGTTTTCCCAATTTATTTGCCCATGAGTGGAAGTGCCCTATGCTCTCTAAGCTGAGTTTTTTAGATGTTTCAGGACACACCGTACACTTCTCCAGAGTGGCTGTTGGCAATTTACATCCCGCCCATCAGCGTAGCCAGGCTCCCGTTTCTCCATGGCCTGTCCTGCATTTCTGGTTTTGACACTTTATTCAGCATGGCCCTTTTGACCGATGGGAAGCGAGACTTCTTTGTAGCGCTGATTTGCCTTTCCAGGTTGCTTTGTTGGCCAAAAAGGGCGGAGGCGTTTTTTCCTGAATATATTCAGGAAATAACGCGTACGCCCTTTTTGGCCAAGGGCATCATTGTCGAGGTTTTGCCGCTTTTCCTGTTCTTTAAAGGCGATTCGAATCTCCCTCCTGAGATCTGTTTCCTGCAATTCTGCCTTGCTTTCAAATCCTCTTCGTTGCCTTCCCTCAATATATTTGTGGACGAGAGTTATCATTTATAAGTCTGCAGGTTTGTGAATTGCAGTGCCCCTGAGCTCCATTTTTCAACTCGCTTTCTTGGGAGCTGGCCGCAAAAGCGCATGATTGCTTCAGGGCCTATTCTGGTCCCGGGCGGCAGGCTGAGCCTGTGGTTAATTCTTCTTCCTGATGGGAAAATAGAGTGACCTGTGCCTGTCCCAACACCTAGAGCTAGTCTCTCATTGGTTCCCCCTCTTCCCGTTCATCCTCAGGACAAATTGCAACCTGTACGGAACAGGAGGTTAAAGGTGCTGATTCTCCAAGGAGGGAGATTGCTAGTAAAGCGGCTGGAATGGCGAACCCGAGCACAAGGAGATGAGAAATGAGGTGCGTTTTGGAAACCTTGCCCGATCACACGGTGTACCATCTTCTGGGTTTCTCATGCATGTTTTCGATGTAGGAAGATGCCCTTGAACCTGGAGATTTGGGACCCATGGGATGGGCACCACGCAGTATTACTTTAAAGGGTCTGCGTTTCCTCACCCAACCTCACCCAACCTCTCAGCCCCAAGAGTGTCCACCCTTATGTCTCAATCAGCTGTGGGTCTAGATATGGTCAATCCAGGTGGCATCACAGCCCCTGAACGAATTTTGTAAGAATTTCTCTCTCTTTCACTGTCTTTGTTTCACGGGTTTTTAAAAGTAATTGATTTTTATAATGGGGTGTAGCTGCTTTTCACTGCTGTGTTTATGCCGCTTTACACCCACTTGACTCACTTACAGAGAGATATCAATACATAGGTTTTAAGATTCTTACTAGTCAGATATATTCTTGGGCGGTGAATAGGGGGTGTTGAGTCCAATTCACTGAGCAAGTAGTAGGTCTTGTCTATTACATATTGGGTTTATGGAACGGTATCTGAACTAATTTGAAACCCTTGTTTTATGCATCACCCCACCTCACCTTTCCCGTTAAGCAGCCATAGTGTGTTTTCTAAACGTGTGACTCTGTTCTGTTTTGTAATTCAGTTCAAGGGTAGCGGTTTTTACATTCCCTCGATAAGTGATATCTTATGATAAGTGTCCTTTTCTATGTGACTTATTTCACTTAGAATCGTCGTACCTAAATCCACTCATCATGCTGCTACTAGCCTTATGACGTTGATTTCATGGCTGAGTGATATTCCATTGTACATAAGGACCACAACTTCTTTATCCATTTTTCTCTTTCCTGGGATATTTAAGGTGTAACGAAGTGGAGGTTCTTGTCAACAGAGCAGCCCTAAACTTTGGGGTGCCTGTGTCTTGCTGATTTTTAGTTTTCCCAATTTATACGCCCATGAGTGGAAGTGCCCTATGCTCTCTAAGCTGAGTTTTTTAGATGTTTCAGGACACACCGTACACTTCTCCAGAGTGGCTCTTGGCAATTTACATCCCGCCCATCAGCGTAGCCAGGCTCCCGTTTCTCCATGGCCTGTCCTGCATTTCTGGTTTTGACACTTTATTCAGCATGGCCCTTTTGACCGATGGGAAGCGAGACTTCTTTGTAGCGCTGATTTGCCTTTCCAGGTTGCTTGGTTGGCCAAAAAGGGCGGATGCGTTTTTTCCTGAATATATTCAGGAAAAAACGCATCCGCCCTTTTTGGCCAAGGGCATCATTGTCGAGGTTTTGCCGCTTTTCCTGTTCTTTAAAGGCGATTCGAATCTCCCTCCTGAGATCTGTTTCCTGCAATTCTGCCTTGCTTTCCAATCCTCTTCGTTGCCTTCCCTCAATATATTTGTGGACGAGAGTTATCATTTATAAGTCTGCAGGTTTGTGAATTGCAGTGCCCCTGAGCTCCATTTTTCAACTCGCTTTCTTGGGAGCTGGCCGCAAAAGCGCAGGATTGCTTCAGGCCCTATTCTGGTCCCGGGCGGCAGGCTGAGCCTGTGGTTAATTCTTCTTCCTGATGGGAAAATAGAGTGACCTGTGCCTGTCCCAACACCTAGAGCTAGTCTCTCATTGGTTCCCCCTCTTCCCGTTCATCCTCAGGACAAATTGCAACCTGTACGGAACAGGAGGTTAAAGGTGCTGATTCTCCAAGGAGGGAGATTGCTAGTAAAGCGGCTGGAATGGCGAACCCGAGCACAAGGAGATGAGAAATGAGGTGCGTTTTGGAAACCTTGCCCGATCACACGGTGTACCATCTTCTGGGTTTCTCATGCATGTTTTCGATGTAGGAAGATGCCCTTGAACCTGGAGATTTGGGACCAATGGGATGGGCACCACGCAGTATTACTTTAAAGCGTCTGCGTTTCCTCACCCAACCTCACCAAACCTCTCAGCCCCAAGAGTGTCCACCCTTATGTCTCAATCAGCTGTGCGTCTAGATATGGTCAATCCAGGTGGCATCATAGCCCCTGAACGAATTTTGTAAGAATTTCTCTCTCTTTCACTGTCTTTGTTTCACGGGTTTTTAAAAGTAATTGATTTTTATAATGGGGTTTAGCTGCTTTTCACTGCTGTTTTTATGCCGCTTTACACCCACTTGACTCACAGAGAGATATCAATACATAGGTTTTAAGATTCTTACTAGTCAGATATATTCTTGGGCGGTGAATAGGGGGTGTTGAGTCCAATTCACTGAGCAAGGAGTAGGTCTTGTCTATTACCTATTGGGTTTATGGAACGGTATCTGAGCTAATTTGAAACCCTTGTTTTATGCATCACCCCACCTCACCTTTCCTGTTAAGCAGCCATAGTGTGTTTTCTAAACGTGTGACTCTGTTCTGTTTTGTAATTCAGTTCAAGGGTAGCGGTTTTTACATTCCCTCTATAAGTGATATCTTATGATAAGTGTCCTTTTCTGTGTGACTTATTTCACTTAGAATCGTCGTACCTAAATCCACTCATCATGCTGCTACTAGCCTTATGACGTTGATTTCATGGCTGAGTGATATTCCATTGTACATAAGGACCACAACTTCTTTATCCATTTTTCTCTTTCCTGGGATATTTAAGGTGTAACGAAGTGGAGGTTCTTGTCAACAGAGCAGCCCTAAACTTTGGGGTGCCTGTGTCTTGCTGATTTTTAGTTTTCCCAATTTATACGCCCATGAGTGGAAGTGCCCTATGCTCTCTAAGCTGAGTTTTTTAGATGTTTCAGGACACACCGTACACTTCTCCAGAGTGGCTGTTGGCAATTTACATCCCGCCCATCAGCGTAGCCAGGCTCCCGTTTCTCCATGGCCTGTCCTGCATTTCTGGTTTTGACACTTTATTCAGCATGGCCCTTTTGACCGATGGGAAGCGAGACTTCTTTGTAGCGCTGATTTGCCTTTCCAGGTTGCTTGGTTGGCCAAAAAGGGCGGATGCGTTTTTTCCTGAACATATTCAGGAAAAAACGCGTACGCCCTTTTTGGCCAAGGGCATCATTGTCGAGGTTTTGCTGCTTTTCCTGTTCTTTAAAGGCGATTCGAATCTCCCTCCTGAGATCTGTTTCCTGCAATTCTGCCTTGCTTTCAAATCCTCTTCGTTGCCTTCCCTCAATATATTTGTGGACGAGAGTTATCATTTATAAGTCTGCAGGTTTGTGAATTGCAGTGCCCCTGAGCTCCATTTTTCAACTCGCTTTCTTGGGAGCTGGCCGCAAAAGCGCAGGATTGCTTCAGGCCCTATTCTGGTCCCGGGCGGCAGGCTGAGCCTGTGGTTAATTCTTCTTCCTGATGGGAAAATAGAGTGACCTGTGCCTGTCCCAACACCTAGAGCTAGTCTCTCATTGGTTCCCCCTCTTCCCGTTCATCCTCAGGACAAATTGCAACCTGTACGGAACAGGAGGTTAAAGGTGCTGATTCTCCAAGGAGGGAGATTGCTAGTAAAGCGGCTGGAATGGCGAACCCGAGCACAAGGAGATGAGAAATGAGGTGCGTTTTGGAAACCTTGCCCGATCACAGGGTGTACCATCTTCTGGGTTTCTCATGCATGTTTTCGATGTAGGAAGATGCCCTTGAACCTGGAGATTTGGGACCCATGGGATGGGCACCACGCAGTATTACTTTAAAGCGTCTGCGTTTCCTCACCCAACCTCACCAAACCTCTCAGCCCCAAGAGTGTCCACCCTTATGTCTCAATCAGCTGTGGGTCTAGATATGGTCAATCCAGGTGGCATCACAGTCCCTGAACGAATTTTGTAAGAATTTCTCTCTCTTTCACTGTCTTTGTTTCACGGGTTTTAAAAGTAATTGATTTTTATAATGGGGTGTAGCTGCTTTTCACTGCTGTGTTTATGCCGCTTTACACCCACTTGACTCACTTACAGAGAGATATCAATACATAGGTTTTAAGATTCTTACTACTCAGATATATTCTTGGGCGGTGAATAGGGGTTGTTGAGTCCAATTCACTGAGCAAGGAGTAGGTCTTGTCTATTACCTATTGGGTTTATGGAACGGTATCTGAGCTAATTTGAAACCCTTGTTTTATGCATCACCCCACCTCACCTTTCCCGTTTAGCAGGCATAGTGTGTTTTCTAAACGTGTGACTCTGTTCTGTTTTGTAATTCAGTTCAAGGGTAGCGGTTTTTACATTCCCTCGATAAGTGATATCTTATGATAAGTGTCCTTTTCTGTGTGACTTATTTCACTTAGAATCGTCGTACCTAAATCCACTCATCATGCTTCTACTAGCCTTATGACGTTGATTTCATGGCTGAGTGATATTCCATTGTACATAAGGGCCACAACTTCTTTATCCATTTTTCTCTTTCCTGGGATATTTAAGGTGTAACGAAGTGGAGGTTCTTGTCAACAGAGCAGCCCTAAACTTTGGGGTGCCTGTGTCTTGCTGATTTTTAATTTTCCCAATTTATACGCCCATGAGTGGAAGTGCCCTATGCTCTCTAAGCTGAGATTTTTAGATGTTTCAGGACACACCGTACACTTCTCCAGAGTGGCTGTTGGCAATTTACATCCCGCCCATCAGCGTAGCCAGGCTCCCGTTTCTCCATGGCCTGTCCTGCATTTCTGGTTTTGACACTTTATTCAGCATGGCCCTTTTGACCGATGGGAAGCGAGACTTCTTTGTAGCGCTGATTTGCCTTTCCAGGTTGCTTTGTTGGCCAAAAAGGGCGGATGCGTTTTTTCCTGAATATATTCAGGAAAAAACGCGTACGCCCTTTTTGGCCAAGGGCATCATTGTCGAGGTTTTGCCGCTTTTCCTGTTCTTTAAAGGCGATTCGAATCTCCCTCCTGAGATCTGTTTCCTGCAATTCTGCCTTGCTTTGAAATCCTCTTCGTTGCCTTCTCTCAATATATTTGTGGACGAGAGTTATCATTTATAAGTCTGCAGGTTTGTGAATTGCAGTGCCCCTGAGCTCCATTTTTCAACTCGCTTTCTTGGGAGCTGGCCGCAAAAGCGCAGGATTGCTTCAGGCCCTATTCTGGTCCCGGGCGGCAGGCTGAGCCTGTGGTTAATTCTTCTTCCTGATGGGAAAATAGAGTGACCTGTGCCTGTCCCAACACCTAGAGCTAGTCTCTCATTGGTTCCCCCTCTTCCCGTTCATCCTCAGGACAAATTGCAACCTGTACGGAACAGGAGGTTAAAGGTGCTGATTCTCCAAGGAGGGAGATTGCTAGTAAAGCGGCTGGAATGGCGAACCCGAGCACAAGGAGATGAGAAATGAGGTGCGTTTTGGAAACCTTGCCCGATCACACGGTGTACCATCTTCTGGGTTTCTCATGCATGTTTTCGATGTAGGAAGATGCCCTTGAACCTGGAGATTTGGGACCCATGGGATGGGCACCACGCAGTATTACTTTAAAGCGTCTGCGTTTCCTCACCCAACCTCACCAAACCTCTCAGCCCCAAGAGTGTCCACCCTTATGTCTCAATCAGCTGTGGGTCTAGATATGGTCAATCCAGGTGGCATCACAGCCCCTGAACGAATTTTGTAAGAATTTCTCTCTCTTTCACTGTCTTTGTTTCACGGGTTTTTAAAAGTAATTGATTTTTATAATGGGGTTTAGCTGCTTTTCACTGCTGTTTTTATGCCGCTTTACACCCACTTGACTCACTTACAGAGAGATATCAATACATAGGTTTTAAGATTCTTACTAGTCAGATATATTCTTGGGCGGTGAATAGGGGGTGTTGAGTCCAATTCACTGAGCAAGGAGTAGGTCTTGTCTATTACCTATTGGGTTTATGGAACGGTATCTGAGCTAATTTGAAACCCTTGTTTTATGCATCACCCCACCTCACCTTTCCTGTTAAGCAGCCATAGTGTGTTTTCTAAACGTGTGACTCTGTTCTGTTTTGTAATTCAGTTCAAGGGTAGCGGTTTTTACATTCCCTCTATAAGTGATATCTTATGATAAGTGTCCTTTTCTGTGTGACTTATTTCACTTAGAATCGTCGTACCTAAATCCACTCATCATGCTGCTACTAGCCTTATGACGTTGATTTCATGGCTGAGTGATATTCCATTGTACATAAGGACCACAACTTCTTTATCCATTTTTCTCTTTCCTGGGATATTTAAGGTGTAACGAAGTGGAGGTTCTTGTCAACAGAGCAGCCCTAAACTTTGGGGTGCCTGTGTCTTGCTGATTTTTAGTTTTCCCAATTTATACGCCCATGAGTGGAAGTGCCCTATGCTCTCTAAGCTGAGTTTTTTAGATGTTTCAGGACACACCGTACACTTCTCCAGAGTGGCTGTTGGCAATTTACATCCCGCCCATCAGCGTAGCCAGGATCCCGTTTCTCCATGGCCTGTCCTGCATTTCTGGTTTTGACACTTTATTCAGCATGGCCCTTTTGACCGATGGGAAGCGAGACTTCTTTGTAGCGCTGATTTGCCTTTCCAGGTTGCTTGGTTGGCCAAAAAGGGCGGATGCGTTTTTTCCTGAACATATTCAGGAAAAAACGCGTACGCCCTTTTTGGCCAAGGGCATCATTGTCGAGGTTTTGCTGCTTTTCCTGTTCTTTAAAGGCGATTCGAATCTCCCTCCTGAGATCTGTTTCCTGCAATTCTGCCTTGCTTTCAAATCCTCTTCGTTGCCTTCCCTCAATATATTTGTGGACGAGAGTTATCATTTATAAGTCTGCAGGTTTGTGAATTGCAGTGCCCCTGAGCTCCATTTTTCAACTCGCTTTCTTGGGAGCTGGCCGCAAAAGCGCAGGATTGCTTCAGGCCCTATTCTGGTCCCGGGCGGCAGGCTGAGCCTGTGGTTAATTCTTCTTCCTGATGGGAAAATAGAGTGACCTGTGCCTGTCCCAACACCTAGAGCTAGTCTCTCATTGGTTCCCCCTCTTCCCGTTCATCCTCAGGACAAATTGCAACCTGTACGGAACAGGAGGTTAAAGGTGCTGATTCTCCAAGGAGGGAGATTGCTAGTAAAGCGGCTGGAATGGCGAACCCGAGCACAAGGAGATGAGAAATGAGGTGCGTTTTGGAAACCTTGCCCGATCACACGGTGTACCATCTTCTGGGTTTCTCATGCATGTTTTCGATGTAGGAAGATGCCCTTGAACCTGGAGATTTGGGACCCATGGGATGGGCACCACGCAGTATTACTTTAAAGCGTCTGCGTTTCCTCACCCAACCTCACCAAACCTCTCAGCCCCAAGAGTGTCCACCCTTATGTCTCAATCAGCTGTGGGTCTAGATATGGTCAATCCAGGTGGCATCACAGTCCCTGAACGAATTTTGTAAGAATTTCTCTCTCTTTCACTGTCTTTGTTTCACGGGTTTTAAAAGTAATTGATTTTTATAATGGGGTGTAGCTGCTTTTCACTGCTGTGTTTATGCCGCTTTACACCCACTTGACTCACTTACAGAGAGATATCAATACATAGGTTTTAAGATTCTTACTACTCAGATATATTCTTGGGCGGTGAATAGGGGTTGTTGAGTCCAATTCACTGAGCAAGGAGTAGGTCTTGTCTATTACCTATTGGGTTTATGGAACGGTATCTGAGCTAATTTGAAACCCTTGTTTTATGCATCACCCCACCTCACCTTTCCCGTTTAGCAGGCATAGTGTGTTTTCTAAACGTGTGACTCTGTTCTGTTTTGTAATTCAGTTCAAGGGTAGCGGTTTTTACATTCCCTCGATAAGTGATATCTTATGATAAGTGTCCTTTTCTGTGTGACTTATTTCACTTAGAATCGTCGTACCTAAATCCACTCATCATGCTTCTACTAGCCTTATGACGTTGATTTCATGGCTGAGTGATATTCCATTGTACATAAGGGCCACAACTTCTTTATCCATTTTTCTCTTTCCTGGGATATTTAAGGTGTAACGAAGTGGAGGTTCTTGTCAACAGAGCAGCCCTAAACTTTGGGGTGCCTGTGTCTTGCTGATTTTTAATTTTCCCAATTTATACGCCCATGAGTGGAAGTGCCCTATGCTCTCTAAGCTGAGATTTTTAGATGTTTCAGGACACACCGTACACTTCTCCAGAGTGGCTGTTGGCAATTTACATCCCGCCCATCAGCGTAGCCAGGCTCCCGTTTCTCCATGGCCTGTCCTGCATTTCTGGTTTTGACACTTTATTCAGCATGGCCCTTTTGACCGATGGGAAGCGAGACTTCTTTGTAGCGCTGATTTGCCTTTCCAGGTTGCTTTGTTGGCCAAAAAGGGCGGATGCGTTTTTTCCTGAATATATTCAGGAAAAAACGCGTACGCACTTTTTGGCCAAGGGCATCATTGTCGAGGTTTTGCCGCTTTTCCTGTTCTTTAAAGGCGATTCGAATCTCCCTCCTGAGATCTGTTTCCTGCAATTCTGCCTTGCTTTGAAATCCTCTTCGTTGCCTTCTCTCAATATATTTGTGGACGAGAGTTATCATTTATAAGTCTGCAGGTTTGTGAATTGCAGTGCCCCTGAGCTCCATTTTTCAACTCGCTTTCTTGGGAGCTGGCCGCAAAAGCGCAGGATTGCTTCAGGCCCTATTCTGGTCCCGGGCGGCAGGCTGAGCCTGTGGTTAATTCTTCTTCCTGATGGGAAAATAGAGTGACCTGTGCCTGTCCCAACACCTAGAGCTAGTCTCTCATTGGTTCCCCCTCTTCCCGTTCATCCTCAGGACAAATTGCAACCTGTACGGAACAGGAGGTTAAAGGTGCTGATTCTCCAAGGAGGGAGATTGCTAGTAAAGCGGCTGGAATGGCGAACCCGAGCACAAGGAGATGAGAAATGAGGTGCGTTTTGGAAACCTTGCCCGATCACACGGTGTACCATCTTCTGGGTTTCTCATGCATGTTTTCGATGTAGGAAGATGCCCTTGAACCTGGAGATTTGGGACCCATGGGATGGGCACCACGCAGTATTACTTTAAAGCGTCTGCGTTTCCTCACCCAACCTCACCAAACCTCTCAGCCCCAAGAGTGTCCACCCTTATGTCTCAATCAGCTGTGGGTCTAGATATGGTCAATCCAGGTGGCATCACAGCCCCTGAACGAATTTTGTAAGAATTTCTCTCTCTTTCACTGTCTTTGTTTCACGGGTTTTTAAAAGTAATTGATTTTTATAATGGGGTGTAGCTGCTTTTCACTGCTGTGTTTATGCCGCTTTACACCCACTTGACTCACTTACAGAGAGATATCAATACATAGGTTTTAAGATTCTTACTAGTCAGATATATTCTTGGGCGGTGAATAGGGGTTGTTGAGTCCAATTCACTGAGCAAGGAGTAGGTCTTGTCTATTACCTATTGGGTTTATGGAACGGTATCTGAGCTAATTTGAAACCCTTGTTTTATGCATCACCCCACCTCACCTTTCCCGTTTAGCAGCCATAGTGTGTTTTCTAAACGTGTGACTCTGTTCTGTTTTGTAATTCAGTTCAAGGGTAGCGGTTTTTACATTCCCTCGATAAGTGATATCTTATGATAAGTGTCCTTTTCTGTGTGACTTATTTCACTTAGAATCGTCGTACCTAAATCCACTCATCATGCTGCTACTATCCTTATGACGTTGATTTCATGGCTGAGTGATATTCCATTGTACATAAGGGCCACAACTTCTTTATCCATTTTTCTCTTTCCTGGGATATTTAAGGTGTAACGAAGTGGAGGTTCTTGTCAACAGAGCAGCCCTAAACTTTGGGGTGCCTGTGTCTTGCTGATTTTTAATTTTCCCAATTTATAAGCCCATGAGTGGAATTGCCCTATGCTCTCTAAGCTGAGATTTTTAGATGTTTCAGGACACACCGTACACTTCTCCAGAGTGGCTGTTGGCAATTTACATCCCGCCCATCAGCGTAGCCAGGCTCCCGTTTCTCCATGGCCTGTCCTGCATTTCTGGTTTTGACACTTTATTCAGCATGGCCCTTTTGACCGATGGGAAGCGAGACTTCTTTGTAGCGCTGATTTGCCTTTCCAGGTTGCTTTGTTGGCCAAAAAGGGCGGAGGCGTTTTTTCCTGAATATATTCAGGAAAAAAGGCGTACGCCCTTTTTGGCCAAGGGCATCATTGTCGAGGTTTTGCTGCTTTTCCTGTTCTTTAAAGGCGATTCGAATCTCCCTCCTGAGATCTGTTTCCTGCAATTCTGCCTTGCTTTCAAATCCTCTTCGTTGCCTTCTCTCAATATATTTGTGGACGAGAGTTATCATTTATAAGTCTGCAGGTTTGTGAATTGCAGTGCCCCTGAGCTCCATTTTTCAACTCACTTTCTTGGGAGCTGGCCACTAAAGCGCAGGATTGCTTCAGGCCCTATTCTGGTCCCGGGCGGCAGGCTGAGCCTGTGGTTAATTCTTCTTCCTGATGGGAAAATAGAGTGACCTGTGCCTGTCCCAACACCTAGAGCTAGTCTCTCATTGGTTCCCCCTCTTCCCGTTCATCCTCAGGACAAATTGCAACCTGTACGGAACAGGAGGTTAAAGGTGCTGATTCTCCAAGGAGGGAGATTGCTAGTAAAGCGGCTGGAATGGCGAACCCGAGCACAAGGAGATGAGAAATGAGGTGCGTTTTGGAAATCTTTCCCGATCACACGGTGTACCATCTTCTGGGTTTCTCATGCATGTTTTCGATGTAGGAAGATGCCCTTGAACCTGGAGATTTGGGACCCATGGGATGGGTACCACGCAGTATTGCTTTAAAGGGTCTGAGTTTCCTCACCCAACCTCACCCTACCTCTCAGCCCCAAGAGTGTCCACCCTTATGTCTCAATCAGCTGTGGGTCTAGATATGGTCAATCCAGGTGGCATCACAGTCCCTGAACGAATTTTGTAAGAATTTCTCTCTCTTTCACTGTCTTTGTTTCACGGGTTTTTAAAAGTAATTGATTTTTATAATGGGATTTAGCTGCTTTTCACTGCTGTGTTTATGCCGCTTTACACTCACTTGACTCACTTACAGAGAGATATCAATACATAGGTTTTAAGATTCTTACTAGTCAGATATATTCTTGGGCGGTGAATAGGGGGTGTTGAGTCCAATTCACTGAGCAAGGAGTAGGTCTTGTCTATTACCTATTGGGTTTATGGAACGGTATCTGAGCTAATTTGAAACCCTTGTTTTATGCATCACCCCACCTCACCTTTCCCGTTAAGCAGCCATAGTGCGTTTTCTAAACGTGTGACTCTGTTCTGTTTTGTAATTCAGTTCAAGGGTAGCGGTTTTTACATTCCCTCGATAAGTGATATCTTATGATAAGTGTCCTTTTCTGTGTGACTTATTTCACTTAGAATCGTCGTACCTAAATCCACTCATCATGCTGCTACTAGCCTTATGACGTTGATTTCATGGCTGAGTGATATTCCATTGTACATAAGGGCCACAACTTCTTTATCCATTTTTCTCTTTCCTGGGATATTTAAGGTGTAACGAAGTGGAGGTTCTTGTCAACAGAGCAGCCCTAAACTTTGGGGTGCCTGTGTCTTGCTGATTTTTAGTTTTCCCAATTTATTTGCCCATGAGTGGAAGTGTCCTATGCTCTCTAAGCTGAGTTTTTTAGATGTTTCAGGACACACCGTACACTTCTCCAGAGTGGCTGTTGGCAATTTACATCCCGCCCATCAGCGTAGCCAGGCTCCCGTTTCTCCATGGCCTGTCCTGCATTTCTGGTTTTGACACTTTATTCAGCATGGCCCTTTTGACCGATGGGAAGCGAGACTTCTTTGTAGCGCTGATTTGCCTTTCCAGGTTGCTTTGTTGGCCAAAAAGGGCGGAGGCGTTTTTTCCTGAATATATTCAGGAAATAACGCGTACGCCCTTTTTGGCCAAGGGCATCATTGTCGAGGTTTTGCCGCTTTTCCTGTTCTTTAAAGGCGATTCGAATCTCCCTCCTGAGATCTGTTTCCTGCAATTCTGCCTTGCTTTCAAATCCTCTTCGTTGCCTTCCCTCAATATATTTGTGGACGAGAGTTATCATTTATAAGTCTGCAGGTTTGTGAATTGCAGTGCCCCTGAGCTCCATTTTTCAACTCGCTTTCTTGGGAGCTGGCCGCAAAAGCGCATGATTGCTTCAGGGCCAATTCTGGTCCCGGGCGGCAGGCTGAGCCTGTGGTTAATTCTTCTTCCTGATGGGAAAATAGAGTGACCTGTGCCTGTCCCAACACCTAGAGCTAGTCTCTCATTGGTTCCCCCTCTTCCCGTTCATCCTCAGGACAAATTGCAACCTGTACGGAACAGGAGGTTAAAGGTGCTGATTCTCCAAGGAGGGAGATTGCTAGTAAAGCGGCTGGAATGGCGAACCCGAGCACAAGGAGATGAGAAATGAGGTGCGTTTTGGAAACCTTGCCCGATCACACGGTGTACCATCTTCTGGGTTTCTCATGCATGTTTTCGATGTAGGAAGATGCCCTTGAACCTGGAGATTTGGGACCCATGGGATGGGCACCACGCAGTATTACTTTAAAGGGTCTGCGTTTCCTCACCCAACCTCACCCAACCTCTCAGCCCCAAGAGTGTCCACCCTTATGTCTCAATCAGCTGTGGGTCTAGATATGGTCAATCCAGGTGGCATCACAGCCCCTGAACGAATTTTGTAAGAATTTCTCTCTCTTTCACTGTCTTTGTTTCACGGGTTTTTAAAAGTAATTGATTTTTATAATGGGGTGTAGCTGCTTTTCACTGCTGTGTTTATGCCGCTTTACACCCACTTGACTCACTTACAGAGAGATATCAATACATAGGTTTTAAGATTCTTACTAGTCAGATATATTCTTGGGCGGTGAATAGGGGGTGTTGAGTCCAATTCACTGAGCAAGTAGTAGGTCTTGTCTATTACATATTGGGTTTATGGAACGGTATCTGAACTAATTTGAAACCCTTGTTTTATGCATCACCCCACCTCACCTTTCCCGTTAAGCAGCCATAGTGTGTTTTCTAAACGTGTGACTCTGTTCTGTTTTGTAATTCAGTTCAAGGGTAGCGGTTTTTACATTCCCTCGATAAGTGATATCTTATGATAAGTGTCCTTTTCTATGTGACTTATTTCACTTAGAATCGTCGTACCTAAATCCACTCATCATGCTGCTACTAGCCTTATGACGTTGATTTCATGGCTGAGTGATATTCCATTGTACATAAGGACCACAACTTCTTTATCCATTTTTCTCTTTCCTGGGATATTTAAGGTGTAACGAAGTGGAGGTTCTTGTCAACAGAGCAGCCCTAAACTTTGGGGTGCCTGTGTCTTGCTGATTTTTAGTTTTCCCAATTTATACGCCCATGAGTGGAAGTGCCCTATGCTCTCTAAGCTGAGTTTTTTAGATGTTTCAGGACACACCGTACACTTCTCCAGAGTGGCTCTTGGCAATTTACATCCCGCCCATCAGCGTAGCCAGGCTCCCGTTTCTCCATGGCCTGTCCTGCATTTCTGGTTTTGACACTTTATTCAGCATGGCCCTTTTGACCGATGGGAAGCGAGACTTCTTTGTAGCGCTGATTTGCCTTTCCAGGTTGCTTGGTTGGCCAAAAAGGGCGGATGCGTTTTTTCCTGAATATATTCAGGAAAAAACGCATCCGCCCTTTTTGGCCAAGGGCATCATTGTCGAGGTTTTGCCGCTTTTCCTGTTCTTTAAAGGCGATTCGAATCTCCCTCCTGAGATCTGTTTCCTGCAATTCTGCCTTGCTTTCCAATCCTCTTCGTTGCCTTCCCTCAATATATTTGTGGACGAGAGTTATCATTTATAAGTCTGCAGGTTTGTGAATTGCAGTGCCCCTGAGCTCCATTTTTCAACTCGCTTTCTTGGGAGCTGGCCGCAAAAGCGCAGGATTGCTTCAGGCCCTATTCTGGTCCCGGGCGGCAGGCTGAGCCTGTGGTTAATTCTTCTTCCTGATGGGAAAATAGAGTGACCTGTGCCTGTCCCAACACCTAGAGCTAGTCTCTCATTGGTTCCCCCTCTTCCCGTTCATCCTCAGGACAAATTGCAACCTGTACGGAACAGGAGGTTAAAGGTGCTGATTCTCCAAGGAGGGAGATTGCTAGTAAAGCGGCTGGAATGGCGAACCCGAGCACAAGGAGATGAGAAATGAGGTGCGTTTTGGAAACCTTGCCCGATCACACGGTGTACCATCTTCTGGGTTTCTCATGCATGTTTTCGATGTAGGAAGATGCCCTTGAACCTGGAGATTTGGGACCAATGGGATGGGCACCACGCAGTATTACTTTAAAGCGTCTGCGTTTCCTCACCCAACCTCACCAAACCTCTCAGCCCCAAGAGTGTCCACCCTTATGTCTCAATCAGCTGTGCGTCTAGATATGGTCAATCCAGGTGGCATCATAGCCCCTGAACGAATTTTGTAAGAATTTCTCTCTCTTTCACTGTCTTTGTTTCACGGGTTTTTAAAAGTAATTGATTTTTATAATGGGGTTTAGCTGCTTTTCACTGCTGTTTTTATGCCGCTTTACACCCACTTGACTCACAGAGAGATATCAATACATAGGTTTTAAGATTCTTACTAGTCAGATATATTCTTGGGCGGTGAATAGGGGGTGTTGAGTCCAATTCACTGAGCAAGGAGTAGGTCTTGTCTATTACCTATTGGGTTTATGGAACGGTATCTGAGCTAATTTGAAACCCTTGTTTTATGCATCACCCCACCTCACCTTTCCTGTTAAGCAGCCATAGTGTGTTTTCTAAACGTGTGACTCTGTTCTGTTTTGTAATTCAGTTCAAGGGTAGCGGTTTTTACATTCCCTCTATAAGTGATATCTTATGATAAGTGTCCTTTTCTGTGTGACTTATTTCACTTAGAATCGTCGTACCTAAATCCACTCATCATGCTGCTACTAGCCTTATGACGTTGATTTCATGGCTGAGTGATATTCCATTGTACATAAGGACCACAACTTCTTTATCCATTTTTCTCTTTCCTGGGATATTTAAGGTGTAACGAAGTGGAGGTTCTTGTCAACAGAGCAGCCCTAAACTTTGGGGTGCCTGTGTCTTGCTGATTTTTAGTTTTCCCAATTTATACGCCCATGAGTGGAAGTGCCCTATGCTCTCTAAGCTGAGATTTTTAGATGTTTCAGGACACACCGTACACTTCTCCAAAGTGGCTGTTGGCAATTTACATCCCGCCCATCAGCGTAGCCAGGCTCCCGTTTCTCCATGGCCTGTCCTGCATTTCTGGTTTTGACACTTTATTCAGCATGGCCCTTTTGACCGATGGGAAGCGAGACTTCTTTGTAGCGCTGATTTGCCTTTCCAGGTTGCTTGGTTGGCCAAAAAGGGCGGATGCGTTTTTTCCTGAACATATTCAGGAAAAAACGCGTACGCCCTTTTTGGCCAAGGGCATCATTGTCGAGGTTTTGCTGCTTTTCCTGTTCTTTAAAGGCGATTCGAATCTCCCTCCTGAGATCTGTTTCCTGCAATTCTGCCTTGCTTTCAAATCCTCTTCGTTGCCTTCCCTCAATATATTTGTGGACGAGAGTTATCATTTATAAGTCTGCAGGTTTGTGAATTGCAGTGCCCCTGAGCTCCATTTTTCAACTCGCTTTCTTGGGAGCTGGCCGCAAAAGCGCAGGATTGCTTCAGGCACTATTCTGGTCCCGGGCGGCAGGCTGAGCCTGTGGTTAATTCTTCTTCCTGATGGGAAAATAGAGTGACATGTGCCTGTCCCAACACCTAGAGCTAGTCTCTCATTGGTTCCCCCTCTTCCCGTTCATCCTCAGGACAAATTGCAACCTGTACGGAACAGGAGGTTAAAGGTGCTGATTCTCCAAGGAGGGAGATTGCTAGTAAAGCGGCTGGAATGGCGAACCCGAGCACAAGGAGATGAGAAATGAGGTGCGTTTTGGAAACCTTGCCCGATCACACGGTGTACCATCTTCTGGGTTTCTCATGCATGTTTTCGATGTAGGAAGATGCCCTTGAACCTGGAGATTTGGGACCCATGGGATGGGCACCACGCAGTATTACTTTAAAGGGTCTGCGTTTCCTCACCCAACCTCACCCAACCTCTCAGCCCCAAGAGTGTCCACCCTTATGTCTCAATCAGCTGTGGGTCTAGATATGGTCAATCCAGGTGGCATCACAGCCCCTGAACGAATTTTGTAAGAATTTCTCTCTCTTTCACTGTCTTTGTTTCACGGGTTTTTAAAAGTAATTGATTTTTATAATGGGATTTAGCTGCTTTTCACTGCTGTTTTTATGCTGCTTTACACTCACTTGACTCACTTACAGAGAGATATCAATACATAGGTTTTAAGATTCTTACTAGTCAGATATATTCTTGGGCGGTGAATAGGGGGTGTTGAGTCCAATTCACTGAGCAAGGAGTAGGTCTTGTCTATTACCTATTGGGGTTATGGAACGGTATCTGAGCTAATTTGAAACCCTTGTTTTATGCATCACCCCACCTCACCTATCCCGTTAAGCAGCCATAGTGTGTTTTCTAAACGTGTGACTCTGTTCTGTTTTGTAATTCAGTTCAAGGGTAGCGGTTTTTACATTCCCTCTATAAGTGATATCTTATGATAAGTGTCATTTTCTGTGTGACTTATTTCATTTAGAATCGTCCTACCTAAATCCACTCATCTTGCTGCTACTAGCATTATGACGTTGATTTCATGGCTGAGTGATATTCCATTGTACATAAGGACCACAACTTCTTTATCCATTTTTGTCTTTCCTGGGATATTTAAGGTGTAACGAAGTGGAGGTTCTTGTCAACAGAGCAGCCCTAAACTTTGGGGTGCCTGTGTCTTGCTGATTTTTAGTTTTCCCAATTTATACGCCCATGAGTGGAAGTGCCCTATGCTCTCTAAGCTGAGTTTTTTAGATGTTTCAGGACACACCGTACACTTCTCCAGAGTGGCTGTTGGCAATTTACATCCCGCCCATCAGCGTAGCCAGGCTCCCGTTTCTCCATGGCCTGTCCTGCATTTCTGGTTTTGACACTTTATTCAGCATGGCCCTTTTGACCGATGGGAAGCGAGACTTCTTTGTAGCGCTGATTTGCCTTTCCAGGTTGCTTGGTTGGCCAAAAAGGGCGGACGCGTTTTTTCGTGAACATATTCAGGAAAAAACGCATCCGCCCTTTTTGGCCAAGGGCATCATTGTCGAGGTTTTGCCGCTTTTCCTGTTCTTTAAAGCCGATTCGAATCTCCCTCCTGAGATCTGTTTCCTGCAATTCTGCCTTGCTTTCCAATCCTCTTCGTTGCCTTCCCTCAATATATTTGTGGACGAGAGTTATCATTTATAAGTCTGCAGGTTTGTGAATTGCAGTGCCCCTGAGCTCCATTTTTCAACTCGCTTTCTTGGGAGCTGGCCGCAAAAGCGCAGGATTGCTTCAGGCCCTATTCTGGTCCCGGGCGGCAGGCTGAGCCTGTGGTTAATTCTTCTTCCTGATGGGAAAATAGAGTGACCTGTGCCTGTCCCAACACTTAGAGCTAGTCTCTCATTGGTTCCCCTTCTTCCCGTTCATCCTCAGGACAAATTGCCACCTGTACGGAACAGGAGGTTAAAGGTGCTGATTCTCCAAGGAGGGAGATTGCTAGTAAAGCGGCTGGAATGGCGAACCCGAGCACAAGGAGATGAGAAATGAGGTGCGTTTTGGAAACCTTGCCCAATCACACGGTGTACCATCTTCTGGGTTTCTCATGCATGTTTTCGATGTAGGAAGATGCCCTTGAACCTGGAGATTTGGGACCCATGGGATGGGCACCACGCAGTATTACTTTAAAGGGTCTGCGTTTCCTCACCCAACCTCACCCAACCTCTCAGCCCCAAGAGTGTCCACCCTTATGTCTCAATCAGCTGTGGGTCTAGATATGGTCAATCCAGGTGGCATCACAGCCCCTGAACGAATTTTGTAAGAATTTCTCTCTCTTTCACTGTCTTTGTTTCACGGGTTTTTAAAAGTAATTGATTTTTATAATGGGATTTAGCTGCTTTTCACTGCTGTTTTTATGCCGCTTTACACTCACTTGACTCACTTACAGAGAGATATCAATACATAGGTTTTAAGATTCTTACTAGTCAGATATATTCTTGGGCGGTGAATAGGGGGTGTTGAGTCCAATTCACTGAGCAAGGAGTAGGTCTTGTCTATTACCTATTGGGGTTATGGAACGGTATCTGAGCTAATTTGAAACCCTTGTTTTATGCATCACCCCACCTCACCTTTCCCGTTAAGCAGCCATAGTGTGTTTTCTAAACGTGTGACTCTGTTCTGTTTTGTAATTCAGTTCAAGGGTAGCGGTTTTTACATTCCCTCGATAAGTGATATCTTATGATAAGTGTCCTTTTCTGTGTGACTTATTTCACTTAGAATCGTCGTACCTAAATCCACTCATCATGCTTCTACTAGCCTTATGACGTTGATTTCATGGCTGAGTGATATTCCATTATACATAAGGACCACAACTTCTTTATCCATTTTTCTCTTTCCTGGGATATTTAAGGTATAACGAAGTGGAGGTTCTTGTCAACAGAGCAGCCCTAAACTTTGGGGTGCCTGTGTCTTGCTGATTTTTAGTTTTCCCAATTTATACGCCCATGAGTGGAAGTGCCCTATGCTCTCTAAGCTGAGTTTTTTAGATGTTTCAGGACACACCGTACACTTCTCCAGAGTGGCTGTTGGCAATTTACATCCCGCCCATCAGCGTAGCCAGGCTCCCGTTTCTCCATGGCCTGTCCTGCATTTCTGGTTTTGACACTTTATTCAGCATGGCCCTTTTGACCGATGGGAAGCGAGACTTCTTTGTAGCGCTGATTTGCCTTTCCAGGTTGCTTGGTTGGCCAAAAAGGGCGGACGCGTTTTTTCGTGAACATATTCAGGAAAAAACGCGTACGCCCTTTTTGGCCAAGGGCATCATTGTCGAGGTTTTGCCGCTTTTCCTGTTCTTTAAAGGCGATTCGAATCTCCCTCCTGAGATCTGTTTCCTGCAATTCTGCCTTGCTTTCCAATCCTCTTCGTTGCCTTCCCTCAATATATTTGTGGACGAGAGTTATCATTTATAAGTCTGCAGGTTTGTGAATTGCAGTGCCCCTGAGCTCCATTTTTCAACTCGCTTTCTTGGGAGCTGGCCGCAAAAGCGCAGGATTGCTTCAGGCCCTATTCTGGTCCCGGGCGGCAGGCTGAGCCTGTGGTTAATTCTTCTTCCTGATGGGAAAATAGAGTGACCTGTGCCTGTCCCAACACTTAGAGCTAGTCTCTCATTGGTTCCCCTTCTTCCCGTTCATCCTCAGGACAAATTGCAACCTGTACGGAACAGGAGGTTAAAGGTGCTGATTCTCCAAGGAGGGAGATTGCTAGTAAAGCGGCTGGAATGGCGAACCCGAGCACAAGGAGATGAGAAATGAGGTGCGTTTTGGAAACCTTGCCCAATCACGCGGTGTACCATCTTCTGGGTTTCTCATGCATGTTTTCGATGTAGGAAGATGCCCTTGAACCTGGAGATTTGGGACCCATGGGATGGGCACCACGCAGTATTACTTTAAAGGGTCTGCGTTTCCTCACCCAACCTCACCCAACCTCTCAGCCCCAAGAGTGTTCACCCTTATGTCTCAATCAGCTGTGGGTCTAGATATGGTCAATCCAGGTGGCATCACAGCCCCTGAACGAATTTTGTAAGAATTTCTCTCTCTTTCACTGTCTTTGTTTCACGGGTTTTTAAAAGTAATTGATTTTTATAATGGGATTTAGCTGCTTTTCACTGCTGTTTTTATGTCGCTTTACACTCACTTGACTCACTTACAGAGAGATATCAATACATAGGTTTTAAGATTCTTACTAGTCAGATATATTCTTGGGCGGTGAATAGGGGGTGTTGAGTCCAATTCACTGAGCAAGGAGTAGGTCTTGTCTATTACCTATTGGGGTTATGGAACGGTATCTGAGCTAATTTGAAACCCTTGTTTTATGCATCACCCCACCTCACCTTTCCCGTTAAGCAGCCATAGTGTGTTTTCTAAACGTGTGACTCTGTTCTGTTTTGTAATTCAGTTCAAGGGTAGCGGTTTTTACATTCCCTCGATAAGTGATATCTTATGATAAGTGTCCTTTTCTGTGTGACTTATTTCACTTAGAATCGTCGTACCTAAATCCACTCATCATGCTTCTACTAGCCTTATGACGTTGATTTCATGGCTGAGTGATATTCCATTGTACATAAGGACCACAACTTCTTTATCCATTTTTCTCTTTCCTGGGATATTTAAGGTATAACGAAGTGGAGGTTCTTGTCAACAGAGCAGCCCTAAACTTTGGGGTGCCTGTGTCTTGCTGATTTTTAGTTTTCCCAATTTATACGCCCATGAGTGGAAGTGCCCTATGCTCTCTAAGCTGAGTTTTTTAGATGTTTCAGGACACACCGTACACTTCTCCAGAGTGGCTGTTGGCAATTTACATCCCGCCCATCAGCGTAGCCAGGCTCCCGTTTCTCCATGGCCTGTCCTGCATTTCTGGTTTTGACACTTTATTCAGCATGGCCCTTTTGACCGATGGGAAGCGAGACTTCTTTGTAGCGCTGATTTGCCTTTCCAGGTTGCTTTGTTGGCCAAAAAGGGCGGATGCGTTTTTTCCTGAATATATTCAGGAAAAAACGCGTACGCCCTTTTTGGCCAAGGGCATCATTGTCGAGGTTTTGCCGCTTTTCCTGTTCTTTAAAGGCGATTCGAATCTCCCTCCTGAGATCTGTTTCCTGCAATTCTGCCTTGCTTTCCAATCCTCTTCGTTGCCTTCCCTCAATATAGTTGTGGACGAGAGTTATCATTTATAAGTCTGCAGGTTTCTGAATTGCAGTGCCCCTGAGCTCCATTTTTCAACTCGCTTTCTTGGGAGCTGGCCGCAAAAGCGCAGGATTGCTTCAGGACCTATTCTGGTCCCGGGCGGCAGGCTGAGCCTGTGGTTAATTCTTCTTCCTGATGGGAAAATAGAGTGACCTGTGCCTGTCCCAACACTTAGAGCTAGTCTCTCATTGGTTCCCCTTCTTCCCGTTCATCCTCAGGACAAATTGCAACCTGTACGGAACAGGAGGTTAAAGGTGCTGATTCTCCAAGGAGGGAGATTGCTAGTAAAGCGGCTGGAATGGCGAACCCGAGCACAAGGAGATGAGAAATGAGGTGCGTTTTGGAAACCTTGCCCAATCACACGGTGTACCATCTTCTGGGTTTCTCATGCATGTTTTCGATGTAGGAAGATGCCCTTGAACCTGGAGATTTGGGACCCATGGGATGGGCACCACGCAGTATTACTTTAAAGGGTCTGCGTTTCCTCACCCAACCTCACCCAACCTCTCAGCCCCAAGAGTGTCCACCCTTATGTCTCAATCAGCTGTGGGTCTAGATATGGTCAATCCAGGTGGCATCACAGCCCCTGAACGAATTTTGTAAGAATTTCTCTCTCTTTCACTGTCTTTGTTTCACGGGTTTTTAAAAGTAATTGATTTTTATAATGGGGTGTAGCTGCTTTTCACTGCTGTGTTTATGCCGCTTTACACCCACTTGACTCACTTACAGAGAGATATCAATACATAGGTTTTAAGATTCTTACTAGTCAGATATATTCTTGGGCGGTGAATAGGGGGTGTTGAGTCCAATTCACTGAGCAAGGAGTAGGTCTTGTCTATTACCTATTGGGTTTATGGAACGGTATCTGAGCTAATTTGAAACCCTTGTTTTATGCATCACCCCACCTCACCTTTCCCGTTAAGCAGCCATAGTGTGTTTTCTAAACGTGTGACTCTGTTCTGTTTTGTAATTCAGTTCAAGGGTAGCGGTTTTTACATTCCCTCGATAAGTGATATCTTATGATAAGTGTCCTTTTCTGTGTGACTTATTTCACTTAGAATCGTCGTACCTAAATCCACTCATCATGCTGCTACTATCCTTATGACGTTGATTTCATGGCTGAGTGATATTCCATTATACATAAGGACCACAACTTCTTTATCCATTTTTCTCTTTCCTGGGATATTTAAGGTGTAACGAAGTGGAGGTTCTTGTCAACAGAGCAGCCCTAAACTTTGGGGTGCCTGTGTCTTGCTGATTTTTAGTTTTCCCAATTAATACGCCCATGAGTGGAAGTGCCCTATGCTCTCTAAGCTGAGTTTTTTAGATGTTTCAGGACACACCGTACACTTCTCCAGAGTGGCTCTTGGCAATTTACATCCCGCCCATCAGCGTAGCCAGGCTCCCGTTTCTCCATGGCCTGTCCTGCATTTCTGGTTTTGACACTTTATTCAGCATGGCCCTTTTGACCGATGGGAAGCGAGACTTCTTTGTAGCGCTGATTTGCTTTTCCAGGTTGCTTGGTTGGCCAAAAAGGGCGGATGCGTTTTTTCGTGAACATATTCAGGAAAAAACGCGTACGCCCTTTTTGGCCAAGGGCATCATTGTCGAGGTTTTGCCGCTTTTCCTGTTCTTTAAAGGCGATTCGAATCTCCCTCCTGAGATCTGTTTCCTGCAATTCTGCCTTGCGTTCCAATCCTCTTCGTTGCCTTCCCTCAATATATTTGTGGACGAGAGTTATCATTTATAAGTCTGCAGGTTTGTGAATTGCAGTGCCCCTGAGCTCCATTTTTCAACTCGCTTTCTTGAGAGCTGGCCGCAAAAGCACAGGATTGCTTCAGGCCCTATTCTGGTCCCGGGCGGCAGGCTGAGCCTGTGGTTAATTCTTCTTCCTGATGGGAAAATAGAGTGACCTGTGCCTGTCCCAACACTTAGAGCTAGTCTCTCAATGGTTCCCCTTCTTCCCGTTCATCCTCAGGACAAATTGCAACCTGTACGGAACAGGAGGTTAAAGGAGCTGATTCTCCAAGGAGGGAGATTGCTAGTAAAGCGGCTGGAATGGCGAACCCGAGCACAAGGAGACGAGAAATGAGGTGCTTTTTGGAAACCTTGCCCGATCACACGGTGTACCATCTTCTGGGTTTCTCATGCATGTTTTCGATGTAGGAAGATGCCCTTGAACCTGGAGATTTGGGACCCATGGGATGGGAACCACGCAGTATTACTTTAAAGGGTCTACGTTTCCTCACCCAACCTCACCAAACCTCTCAGCCCCAAGAGTGTCCACCCTTATGTCTCAATCAGCTGTGGGTCTAGATATGGTCAATCCAGGTGGCATCACAGCCCCTGAACGAATTTTGTAAGAATTTCTCTCTCTTTCACTGTCTTTGTTTCACGGGTTTTTAAAAGTAATTGATTTTTATAATGGGGTGTAGCTGCTTTTCACTGCTGTGTTTATGCCGCTTTACACCCACTTGACTCACTTACAGAGAGATATCAATACATAGGTTTTAAGATTCTTACTAGTCAGATATATTCTTGGGCGGTGAATAGAGGGTGTTGAGTCCAATTCACTGAGCAAGGAGTAGGTCTTGTCTATTACCTATTGGGTTTATGGAACGGTATCTGAGCTAATTTGAAACCCTTGTTTTATGAATCACCCCACCTCACCTTTCCCGTTAAGCAGCCATAGTGTGTTTTCTAAACGTGTGACTCTGTTCTGTTTTGTAATTCAGTTCAAGGGTAGCGGTTTTTACATTCCCTCGATAAGTGATATCTTATGATAAGTGTCTTTTTCTGTGTGACTTATTTCACTTAGAATCGTCGTACCTAAATCCACTCATCATGCTGCTACTAGCCTTATGACGTTGATTTCATGGCTGAGTGATATTCCATTGTACATAAGGACCACAACTTCTTTATCCATTTTTCTCTTTCCTGGGATATTTAAGGTGTAACGAAGTGGAGGTTCTTGTCAACAGAGCAGCCCTAAACTTTGGGGTGCCTGTGTCTTGCTGATTTTTAATTTTCCCAATTTATACGCCCCTGAGTGGAAGTGCCCTATGCTCTCTAAGCTGAGATTTTTAGATGTTTCAGGACACACCGTACACTTCTCCAGAGTGGCTGTTGGCAATTTACATCCCGCCCATCAGCGTAGCCAGGCTCCCGTTTCTCCATGGCCTGTCCTGCATTTCTGGTTTTGACACTTTATTCAGCATGGCCCTTTTGACCGATGGGAAGCGAGACTTCTTTGTAGCGCTGATTTGCCTTTCCAGGTTGCTTGGTTGGCCAAAAAGGGCGGACGCGTTTTTTCGTGAACATATTCAGGAAAAAACGCGTACGCCCTTTTTGGCCAAGGGCATCATTGTCGAGGTTTTGCCGCTTTTCCTGTTCTTTAAAGGCGATTCGAATCTCCCTCCTGAGATCTGTTTCCTGCAATTCTGCCTTGCTTTCCAATCCTCTTCGTTGCCTTCCCTCAATATATTTGTGGACGAGAGTTATCATTTATAAGTCTGCAGGTTTGTGAATTGCAGTGCCCCTGAGCTCCATTTTTCAACTCGCTTTCTTGGGAGCTGGCCGCAAAAGCGCAGGATTGCTTCAGGCCCTATTCTGGTCCCGGGCGGCAGGCTGAGCCTGTGGTTAATTCTTCTTCCTGATGGGAAAATAGAGTGACCTGTGCCTGTCCCAACACTTAGAGCTAGTCTCTCATTGGTTCCCCTTCTTCCCGTTCATCCTCAGGACAAATTGCAACCTGTACGGAACAGGAGGTTAAAGGTGCTGATTCTCCAAGGAGGGAGATTGCTAGTAAAGCGGCTGGAATGGCGAACCCGAGCACAAGGAGATGAGAAATGAGGTGCGTTTTGGAAACCTTGCCCGATCACACGGTGTACCATCTTCTGGGTTTCTCATGCATGTTTTCGATGTAGGAAGATGCCCTTGAACCTGGAGATTTGGGACCCATGGGATGGGCACCACGCAGTATTACTTTAAAGGGTCTGCGTTTCCTCACCCAACCTCACCCAACCTCTCAGCCCCAAGAGTGTCCACCCTTATGTCTCAATCAGCTGTGGGTCTAGATATGGTCAATCCAGGTGGCATCACAGCCCCTGAACGAATTTTGTAAGAATTTCTCTCTCTTTCACTGTCTTTGTTTCACGGGTTTTTAAAAGTAATTGATTTTTATAATGGGATTTAGCTGCTTTTCACTGCTGTGTTTATGCCGCTTTACACTCACTTGACTCACTTACAGAGAGATATCAATACATAGGTTTTAAGATTCTTAATAGTCAGATATATTCTTGGGCGGCGAATAGGGGGTGTTGAGTCCAATTCACTGAGCAAGGAGTAGGTCTTGTCTATTACCTATTGGGTTTATGGAACGGTATCTGAGCTAATTTGAAACCCTTGTTTTATGCATCACCCCACCTCACCTTTCCCGTTAAGCAGCCATAGTGTGTTTTCTAAACGTGTGACTCTGTTCTGTTTTGTAATTCAGTTCAAGGGTAGCGGTTTTTACATTCCCTCGATAAGTGATATCTTATGATAAGTGTCCTTTTCTGTGTGACTTATTTCACTTAGAATCGTCGTACCTAAATCCACTCATCATGCTGCTACTAGCCTTATGACGTTGATTTCATGGCTGAGTGATATTCCATTGTACATAAGGACCACAACTTCTTTATCCATTTTTCTCTTTCCTGGGATATTTAAGGTGAAACGTAGTGGAGGTTCTTGTCAACAGAGCAACCCTAAACTTTGGGGTGCCTGTGTCTTGCTGATTTTTAGTTTTCCCAATTTATACGCCCATGAGTGGAAGTGCCCTATGCTCTCTAAGCTGAGTTTTTTAGATGTTTCAGGACACACCGTACACTTCTCCCGAGTTTCTCTTGGCAATTTACATCCCGCCCATCAGCGAAGCCAGGCTCCCGTTTCTCCATGGCCTGTCCTGCATTTCTGGTTTTGACACTTTATTCAGCATGGCCCTTTTGACCGATGGGAAGCGAGACTTCTTTGTAGCGCTGATTTGCCTTTCCAGGTTGCTTGGTTGGCCAAAAAGGGCGGACGCGTTTTTTCGTGAACATATTCAGGAAAAAACGCGTACGCCCTTTTTGGCCAAGGGCATCATTGTCGAGGTTTTGCCGCTTTTCCTGTTCTTTAAAGGCGATTCGAATCTCCCTCCTGAGATCTGTTTCCTGCAATTCTGCCTTGCTTTCAAATCCTCTTCGTTGCCTTCTCTCAATATATTTGTGGACGAGAGTTATCATTTATAAGTCTGCAGGTTTGTGAATTGCAGTGCCCCTGAGCTCCATTTTTCAACTCGCTTTCTTGGGAGCTGGCCGCAAAAGCGCAGGATTGCTTCAGGCCCTATTCTGGTCCCGGGCGGCAGGCTGAGCCTGTGGTTAATTCTTCTTCCTGATGGGAAAATAGAGTGACCTGTGCCTGTCCCAACACCTAGAGCTAGTCTCTCATTGGTTCCCCCTCTTCCCGTTCATCCTCAGGACAAATTGCAACCTGTACGGAACAGGAGGTTAAAGGTGCTGATTCTCCAAGGAGGGAGATTGCTAGTAAAGCGGCTGGAATGGCGAACCCGAGCACAAGGAGATGAGAAATGAGGTGCGTTTTGGAAACCTTGCCCGATCACACGGTGTACCATCTTCTGGGTTTCTCATGCATGTTTTCGATGTAGGAAGATGCCCTTGAACCTGGAGATTTGGGACCCATGGGATGGGCACCACGCAGTATTACTTTAAAGCGTCTGCGTTTCCTCACCCAACCTCACCAAACCTCTCAGCCCCAAGAGTGTCCACCCTTATGTCTCAATCAGCTGTGGGTCTAGATATGGTCAATCCAGGTGGCATCACAGTCCCTGAACGAATTTTGTAAGAATTTCTCTCTCTTTCACTGTCTTTGTTTCACGGGTTTTAAAAGTAATTGATTTTTATAATGGGGTGTAGCTGCTTTTCACTGCTGTGTTTATGCCGCTTTACACCCACTTGACTCACTTACAGAGAGATATCAATACATAGGTTTTAAGATTCTTACTACTCAGATATATTCTTGGGCGGTGAATAGGGGTTGTTGAGTCCAATTCACTGAGCAAGGAGTAGGTCTTGTCTATTACCTATTGGGTTTATGGAACGGTATCTGAGCTAATTTGAAACCCTTGTTTTATGCATCACCCCACCTCACCTTTCCCGTTTAGCAGCCATAGTGTGTTTTCTAAACGTGTGACTCTGTTCTGTTTTGTAATTCAGTTCAAGGGTAGCGGTTTTTACATTCCCTCGATAAGTGATATCTTATGATAAGTGTCTTTTTCTGTGTGACTTATTTCACTTAGAATCGTCGTACCTAAATCCACTCATCATGCTGCTACTAGCCTTATGACGTTGATTTCATGGCTGAGTGATATTCCATTGTACATAAGGACCACAACTTCTTTATCCATTTTTCTCTTTCCTGGGATATTTAAGGTGTAACGAAGTGGAGGTTCTTGTCAACAGAGCAGCCCTAAACTTTGGGGTGCCTGTGTCTTGCTGATTTTTAATTTTCCCAATTTATACGCCCCTGAGTGGAAGTGCCCTATGCTCTCTAAGCTGAGATTTTTAGATGTTTCAGGACACACCGTACACTTCTCCAGAGTGGCTGTTGGCAATTTACATCCCGCCCATCAGCGTAGCCAGGCTCCCGTTTCTCCATGGCCTGTCCTGCATTTCTGGTTTTGACACTTTATTCAGCATGGCCCTTTTGACCGATGGGAAGCGAGACTTCTTTGTAGCGCTGATTTGCCTTTCCAGGTTGCTTGGTTGGCCAAAAAGGGCGGACGCGTTTTTTCGTGAACATATTCAGGAAAAAACGCGTACGCCCTTTTTGGCCAAGGGCATCATTGTCGAGGTTTTGCCGCTTTTCCTGTTCTTTAAAGGCGATTCGAATCTCCCTCCTGAGATCTGTTTCCTGCAATTCTGCCTTGCTTTCCAATCCTCTTCGTTGCCTTCTCTCAATATATTTGTGGACGAGAGTTATCATTTATAAGTCTGCAGGTTTGTGAATTGCAGTGCCCCTGAGCTCCATTTTTCAACTCGCTTTCTTGGGAGCTGGCCGCAAAAGCGCAGGATTGCTTCAGGCCCTTTTCTGGTCCCGGGCGGCAGGCTGAGCCTGTGGTTAATTCTTCTTCCTGATGGGAAAATAGAGTGACCTGTGCCTGTCCCAACACCTAGAGCTAGTCTCTCATTGGTTCCCCCTCTTCCCGTTCATCCTCAGGACAAATTGCAACCTGTACGGAACAGGAGGTTAAAGGAGCTGATTCTCCAAGGAGGGAGATTGCTAGTAAAGCGGCTTGAATGGCGAACCCGAGCACAAGGAGACGAGAAATGAGGTGCTTTTTGGAAACCTTGCCCGATCACACGGTGTACCATCTTCTGGGTTTCTCATGCATGTTTTCGATGTAGGAAGATGCCCTTGAACCTGGAGATTTGGGACCCAAGGGATGGGAACCACGCAGTATTACTTTAAAGGGTCTACGTTTCCTCACCCAACCTCACCAAACCTCTCAGCCCCAAGAGTGTCCACCCTTATGTCTCAATCAGCTGTGGGTCTAGATATGGTCAATCCAGGTGGCATCACAGCCCCTGAACGAATTTTGTAAGAATTTCTCTCTCTTTCACTGTCTTTGTTTCACGGGTTTTTAAAAGTAATTGATTTTTATAATGGGGTGTAGCTGCTTTTCACTGCTGTGTTTATGCCGCTTTACACCCACTTGACTCACTTACAGAGAGATATCAATACATAGGTTTTAAGATTCTTACTAGTCAGATATATTCTTGGGCGGTGAATAGAGGGTGTTGAGTCCAATTCACTGAGCAAGGAGTAGGTCTTGTCTATTACCTATTGGGTTTATGGAACGGTATCTGAGCTAATTTGAAACCCTTGTTTTATGAATCACCCCACCTCACCTTTCCCGTTAAGCAGCCATAGTGTGTTTTCTAAACGTGTGACTCTGTTCTGTTTTGTAATTCAGTTCAAGGGTAGCGGTTTTTACATTCCCTCGATAAGTGATATCTTATGATTAGTGTCTTTTTCTGTGTGACTTATTTCACTTAGAATCGTCGTACCTAAATCCACTCATCATGCTGCTACTAGCCTTATGACGTTGATTTCATGGCTGAGTGATATTCCATTGTACATAAGGACCACAACTTCTTTATCCATTTTTCTCTTTCCTGGGATATTTAAGGTGTAACGAAGTGGAGGTTCTTGTCAACAGAGCAGCCCTAAACTTTGGGTTGCCTGTGTCTTGCTGATTTTTAATTTTCCCAATTTATACGCCCCTGAGTGGAAGTGCCCTATGCTCTCTAAGCTGAGATTTTTAGATGTTTCAGGACACACCGTACACTTCTCCAGAGTGGCTGTTGGCAATTTACATCCCGCCCATCATCGTAGCCAGGCTCCCGTTTCTCCATGGCCTGTCCTGCATTTCTGGTTTTGACACTTTATTCAGCATGGCCCTTTTGACCGATGGGAAGCGAGACTTCTTTGTAGCGCTGATTTGCCTTTCCAGGTTGCTTGGTTGGCCAAAAAGGGCGGACGCGTTTTTTCGTGAACATATTCAGGAAAAAACGCGTACGCCCTTTTTGGCCAAGGGCATCATTGTCGAGGTTTTGCCGCTTTTCCTGTTCTTTAAAGGCGATTCGAATCTTCCTCCTGAGATCTGTTTCCTGCAATTCTGCCTTGCTTTCCAATCCTCTTCGTTGCCTTCCCTCAATATATTTGTGGACGAGAGTTATCATTTATAAGTCTGCAGGTTTGTGAATTGCAGTGCCCCTGAGCTCCATTTTTCAACTCGCTTTCTTGGGAGCTGGCCGCAAAAGCGCAGGATTGCTTCAGGCCCTATTCTGGTCCCGGGCGGCAGGCTGAGCCTGTGGTTAATTCTTCTTCCTGATGGGAAAATAGAGTGACCTGTGCCTGTCCCAACACTTAGAGCTAGTCTCTCATTGGTTCCCCTTCTTCCCGTTCATCCTCAGGACAAATTGCAACCTGTACGGAACAGGAGGTTAAAGGTGCTGATTCTCCAAGGAGGGAGATTGCTAGTAAAGCGGCTGGAATGGCGAACCCGAGCACAAGGAGATGAGAAATGAGGTGCGTTTTGGAAACCTTGCCCGATCACACGGTGTACCATCTTCTGGGTTTCTCATGCATGTTTTCGATGTAGGAAGATGCCCTTGAACCTGGAGATTTGGGACCCATGGGATGGGCACCACGCAGTATTACTTTAAAGGGTCTGCGTTTCCTCACCCAACCTCACCCAACCTCTCAGCCCCAAGAGTGTCCACCCTTATGTCTCAATCAGCTGTGGGTCTAGATATGGTCAATCCAGGTGGCATCACAGCCCCTGAACGAATTTTGTAAGAATTTCTCTCTCTTTCACTGTCTTTGTTTCACGGGTTTTTAAAAGTAATTGATTTTTATAATGGGATTTAGCTGCTTTTCACTGCTGTGTTTATGCCGCTTTACACTCACTTGACTCACTTACAGAGAGATATCAATACATAGGTTTTAAGATTCTTAATAGTCAGATATATTCTTGGGCGGTGAATAGGGGGTGTTGAGTCCAATTCACTGAGCAAGGAGTAGGTCTTGTCTATTACCTATTGGGTTTATGGAACGGTATCTGAGCTAATTTGAAACCCTTGTTTTATGCATCACCCCACCTCACCTTTCCCGTTAAGCAGCCATAGTGTGTTTTCTAAACGTGTGACTCTGTTCTGTTTTGTAATTCAGTTCAAGGGTAGCGGTTTTTACATTCCCTCGATAAGTGATATCTTATGATAAGTGTCCTTTTCTGTGTGACTTATTTTACTTAGAATCGTCGTACCTAAATCCACTCATCATGCTGCTACTAGCCTTATGACGTTGATTTCATGGCTGAGTGATATTCCATTGTACATAAGGGCCACAACTTCTTTATCCATTTTTCTCTTTCCTGGGATATTTAAGGTGTAACGAAGTGGAGGTTCTTGTCAACAGAGCAGCCCTAAACTTTGGGGTGCCTGTGTCTTGCTTATTTTTAATTTTCCCAATTTATACGCCCATGAGTGGAAGTGCCCTATGCTCTCTAAGCTGAGATTTTTAGATGTTTCAGGACACACCGTACACTTCTCCAGAGTGGCTGTTGGCAATTTACATCCCGCCCATCAGCGTAGCCAGGCTCCCGTTTCTCCATGGCCTGTCCTGCATTTCTGGTTTTGACACTTTATTCAGCATGGCCCTTTTGACCGATGGGAAGCGAGACTTCTTTGTAGCGCTGATTTGCCTTTCCAGGTTGCTTGGTTGGCCAAAAAGGGCGGACGCGTTTTTTCCTGAACATATTCAGGAAAAAACGCATCCGCCCTTTTTGGCCAAGGGCATCATTGTCGAGGTTTTGCCGCTTTTCCTGTTCTTTAAAGGCGATTCGAATCTCCCTCCTGAGATCTGTTTCCTGCAATTCTGCCTTGCTTTCAAATCCTCTTCGTTGCCTTCTCTCAATATATTTGTGGACGAGAGTTATCATTTATAAGTCTGCAGGTTTGTGAATTGCAGTGCCCCTGAGCTCCATTTTTCAACTCGCTTTCTTGGGAGCTGGCCGCAAAAGCGCAGGATTGCTTCAGGCCCTATTCTGGTCCCGGGCGGCAGGCTGAGCCTGTGGTTAATTCTTCTTCCTGATGGGAAAATAGAGTGACCTGTGCCTGTCCCAACACCTAGAGCTAGTCTCTCATTGGTTCCCCCTCTTCCCGTTCATCCTCAGGACAAATTGCAACCTGTACGGAACAGGAGGTTAAAGGTGCTGATTCTCCAAGGAGGGAGATTGCTAGTAAAGCGGCTGGAATGGCGAACCCGAGCACAAGGAGATGAGAAATGAGGTGCGTTTTGGAAACCTTGCCCGATCACACGGTGTACCATCTTCTGGGTTTCTCATGCATGTTTTCGATGTAGGAAGATGCCCTTGAACCTGGAGATTTGGGACCCATGGGATGGGCACCACGCAGTATTACTTTAAAGCGTCTGCGTTTCCTCACCCAACCTCACCAAACCTCTCAGCCCCAAGAGTGTCCACCCTTATGTCTCAATCAGCTGTGGGTCTAGATATGGTCAATCCAGGTGGCATCACAGTCCCTGAACGAATTTTGTAAGAATTTCTCTCTCTTTCACTGTCTTTGTTTCACGGGTTTTAAAAGTAATTGATTTTTATAATGGGGTGTAGCTGCTTTTCACTGCTGTGTTTATGCCGCTTTACACCCACTTGACTCACTTACAGAGAGATATCAATACATAGGTTTTAAGATTCTTACTACTCAGATATATTCTTGGGCGGTGAATAGGGGTTGTTGAGTCCAATTCACTGAGCAAGGAGTAGGTCTTGTCTATTACCTATTGGGTTTATGGAACGGTATCTGAGCTAATTTGAAACCCTTGTTTTATGCATCACCCCACCTCACCTTTCCCGTTTAGCAGGCATAGTGTGTTTTCTAAACGTGTGACTCTGTTCTGTTTTGTAATTCAGTTCAAGGGTAGCGGTTTTTACATTCCCTCGATAAGTGATATCTTATGATAAGTGTCCTTTTCTGTGTGACTTATTTCACTTAGAATCGTCGTACCTAAATCCACTCATCATGCTTCTACTAGCCTTATGACGTTGATTTCATGGCTGAGTGATATTCCATTGTACATAAGGGCCACAACTTCTTTATCCATTTTTCTCTTTCCTGGGATATTTAAGGTGTAACGAAGTGGAGGTTCTTGTCAACAGAGCAGCCCTAAACTTTGGGGTGCCTGTGTCTTGCTGATTTTTAATTTTCCCAATTTATACGCCCATGAGTGGAATTGCCCTATGCTCTCTAAGCTGAGATTTTTAGATGTTTCAGGACACACCGTACACTTCTCCAGAGTGGCTGTTGGCAATTTACATCCCGCCCATCAGCGTAGCCAGGCTCCCGTTTCTCCATGGCCTGTCCTGCATTTCTGGTTTTGACACTTTATTCAGCATGGCCCTTTTGACCGATGGGAAGCGAGACTTCTTTGTAGCGCTGATTTGCCTTTCCAGGTTGCTTGGTTGGCCAAAAAGGGCGGACGCGTTTTTTCGTGAACATATTCAGGAAAAAACGCGTACGCCCTTTTTGGCCAAGGGCATCATTGTCGAGGTTTTGCCGCTTTTCCTGTTCTTTAAAGGCGATTCGAATCTCCCTCCTGAGATCTGTTTCCTGCAATTCTGCCTTGCTTTCCAATCCTCTTCGTTGCCTTCTCTCAATATATTTGTGGACGAGAGTTATCATTTATAAGTCTGCAGGTTTGTGAATTTCAGTGCCCCTGAGCTCCATTTTTCAACTCGCTTTCTTGGGAGCTGGCCGCAAAAGCGCAGGATTGCTTCAGGCCCTTTTCTGGTCCCGGGCGGCAGGCTGAGCCTGTGGTTAATTCTTCTTCCTGATGGGAAAATAGAGTGACCTGTGCCTGTCCCAACACCTAGAGCTAGTCTCTCATTGGTTCCCCCTCTTCCCGTTCATCCTCAGGACAAATTGCAACCTGTACGGAACAGGAGGTTAAAGGAGCTGATTCTCCAAGGAGGGAGATTGCTAGTAAAGCGGCTTGAATGGCGAACCCGAGCACAAGGAGACGAGAAATGAGGTGCTTTTTGGAAACCTTGCCCGATCACACGGTGTACCATCTTCTGGGTTTCTCATGCATGTTTTCGATGTAGGAAGATGCCCTTGAACCTGGAGATTTGGGACCCAAGGGATGGGAACCACGCAGTATTACTTTAAAGGGTCTACGTTTCCTCACCCAACCTCACCAAACCTCTCAGCCCCAAGAGTGTCCACCCTTATGTCTCAATCAGCTGTGGGTCTAGATATGGTCAATCCAGGTGGCATCACAGCCCCTGAACGAATTTTGTAAGAATTTCTCTCTCTTTCACTGTCTTTGTTTCACGGGTTTTTAAAAGTAATTGATTTTTATAATGGGGTGTAGCTGCTTTTCACTGCTGTGTTTATGCCGCTTTACACCCACTTGACTCACTTACAGAGAGATATCAATACATAGGTTTTAAGATTCTTACTAGTCAGATATATTCTTGGGCGGTGAATAGAGGGTGTTGAGTCCAATTCACTGAGCAAGGAGTAGGTCTTGTCTATTACCTATTGGGTTTATGGAACGGTATCTGAGCTAATTTGAAACCCTTGTTTTATGAATCACCCCACCTCACCTTTCCCGTTAAGCAGCCATAGTGTGTTTTCTAAACGTGTGACTCTGTTCTGTTTTGTAATTCAGTTCAAGGGTAGCGGTTTTTACATTCCCTCGATAAGTGATATCTTATGATTAGTGTCTTTTTCTGTGTGACTTATTTCACTTAGAATCGTCGTACCTAAATCCACTCATCATGCTGCTACTAGCCTTATGACGTTGATTTCATGGCTGAGTGATATTCCATTGTACATAAGGACCACAACTTCTTTATCCATTTTTCTCTTTCCTGGGATATTTAAGGTGTAACGAAGTGGAGGTTCTTGTCAACAGAGCAGCCCTAAACTTTGGGGTGCCTGTGTCTTGCTGATTTTTAATTTTCCCAATTTATACGCCCCTGAGTGGAAGTGCCCTATGCTCTCTAAGCTGAGATTTTTAGATGTTTCAGGACACACCGTACACTTCTCCAGAGTGGCTGTTGGCAATTTACATCCCGCCCATCAGCGTAGCCAGGCTCCCGTTTCTCCATGGCCTGTCCTGCATTTCTGGTTTTGACACTTTATTCAGCATGGCCCTTTTGACCGATGGGAAGCGAGACTTCTTTGTAGCGCTGATTTGCCTTTCCAGGTTGCTTGGTTGGCCAAAAAGGGCGGATGCGTTTTTTCCTGAACATATTCAGGAAAAAACGCGTACGCCCTTTTTCGCCAAGGGCATCATTGTCGAGGTTTTGCCGCTTTTCCTGTTCTTTAAAGGCGATTCGAATCTCCCTCCTGAGATCTGTTTCCTGCAATTCTGCCTTGCTTTCAAATCCTCTTCGTTGCCTTCTCTCAATATATTTGTGGACGAGAGTTATCATTTATAAGTCTGCAGGTTTGTGAATTGCAGTGCCCCTGAGCTCCATTTTTCAACTCGCTTTCTTGGGAGCTGGCCGCAAAAGCGCAGGATTGCTTCAGGCCCTATTCTGGTCCCGGGCGGCAGGCTGAGCCTGTGGTTAATTCTTCTTCCTGATGGGAAAATAGAGTGACCTGTGCCTGTCCCAACACCTAGAGCTAGTCTCTCATTGGTTCCCCCTCTTCCCGTTCATCCTCAGGACAAATTGCAACCTGTACGGAACAGGAGGTTAAAGGTGCTGATTCTCCAAGGAGGGAGATTGCTAGTAAAGCGGCTGGAATGGCGAACCCGAGCACAAGGAGATGAGAAATGAGGTGCGTTTTGGAAACCTTGCCCGATCACACGGTGTACCATCTTCTGGGTTTCTCATGCATGTTTTCGATGTAGGAAGATGCCCTTGAACCTGGAGATTTGGGACCCATGGGATGGGCACCACGCAGTATTACTTTAAAGCGTCTGCGTTTCCTCACCCAACCTCACCAAACCTCTCAGCCCCAAGAGTGTCCACCCTTATGTCTCAATCAGCTGTGGGTCTAGATATGGTCAATCCAGGTGGCATCACAGTCCCTGAACGAATTTTGTAAGAATTTCTCTCTCTTTCACTGTCTTTGTTTCACGGGTTTTAAAAGTAATTGATTTTTATAATGGGGTGTAGCTGCTTTTCACTGCTGTGTTTATGCCGCTTTACACCCACTTGACTCACTTACAGAGAGATATCAATACATAGGTTTTAAGATTCTTACTACTCAGATATATTCTTGGGCGGTGAATAGGGGTTGTTGAGTCCAATTCACTGAGCAAGGAGTAGGTCTTGTCTATTACCTATTGGGTTTATGGAACGGTATCTGAGCTAATTTGAAACCCTTGTTTTATGCATCACCCCACCTCACCTTTCCCGTTTAGCAGGCATAGTGTGTTTTCTAAACGTGTGACTCTGTTCTGTTTTGTAATTCAGTTCAAGGGTAGCGGTTTTTACATTCCCTCGATAAGTGATATCTTATGATAAGTGTCCTTTTCTGTGTGACTTATTTCACTTAGAATCGTCGTACCTAAATCCACTCATCATGCTTCTACTAGCCTTATGACGTTGATTTCATGGCTGAGTGATATTCCATTGTACATAAGGGCCACAACTTCTTTATCCATTTTTCTCTTTCCTGGGATATTTAAGGTGTAACGAAGTGGAGGTTCTTGTCAACAGAGCAGCCCTAAACTTTGGGGTGCCTGTGTCTTGCTGATTTTTAATTTTCCCAATTTATACGCCCATGAGTGGAATTGCCCTATGCTCTCTAAGCTGAGATTTTTAGATGTTTCAGGACACACCGTACACTTCTCCAGAGTGGCTGTTGGCAATTTACATCCCGCCCATCAGCGTAGCCAGGCTCCCGTTTCTCCATGGCCTGTCCTGCATTTCTGGTTTTGACACTTTATTCAGCATGGCCCTTTTGACCGATGGGAAGCGAGACTTCTTTGTAGCGCTGATTTGCCTTTCCAGGTTGCTTTGTTGGCCAAAAAGGGCGGAGGCGTTTTTTCCTGAATATATTCAGGAAAAAACGCGTACGCCCTTTTTGGCCAAGGGCATCATTGTTGAGGTTTTGCTGCTTTTCCTGTTCTTTAAAGGCGATTCGAATCTCCCTCCTGAGATCTGTTTCCTGCAATTCTGCCTTGCTTTCAAATCCTCTTCGTTGCCTTCTCTCAATATATTTGTGGACGAGAGTTATCATTTATAAGTCTGCAGGTTTGTGAATTGCAGTGCCCCTGAGCTCCATTTTTCAACTCACTTTCTTGGGAGCTGGCCGCAAAAGCGCAGGATTGCTTCAGGCCCTATTCTGGTCCCGGGCGGCAGGCTGAGCCTGTGGTTAATTCTTCTTCCTGATGGGAAAATAGAGTGACCTGTGCCTGTCCCAACACCTAGAGCTAGTCTCTCATTGGTTCCCCCTCTTCCCGTTCATCCTCAGGACAAATTGCAACCTGTACGGAACAGGAGGTTAAAGGTGCTGATTCTCCAAGGAGGGAGATTGCTAGTAAAGCGGCTGGAATGGCGAACCCGAGCACAAGGAGATGAGAAATGAGGTGCGTTTTGGAAATCTTTCCCGATCACACGGTGTACCATCTTCTGGGTTTCTCATGCATGTTTTCGATGTAGGAAGATGCCCTTGAACCTGGAGATTTGGGACCCATGGGATGGGTACCACGCAGTATTGCTTTAAAGGGTCTGAGTTTCCTCACCCAACCTCACCCTACCTCTCAGCCCCAAGAGTGTCCACCCTTATGTCTCAATCAGCTGTGGGTCTAGATATGGTCAATCCAGGTGGCATCACAGTCCCTGAACGAATTTTGTAAGAATTTCTCTCTCTTTCACTGTCTTTGTTTCACGGGTTTTTAAAAGTAATTGATTTTTATAATGGGATTTAGCTGCTTTTCACTGCTGTGTTTATGCCGCTTTACACTCACTTGACTCACTTACAGAGAGATATCAATACATAGGTTTTAAGATTCTTACTAGTCAGATATATTCTTGGGCGGTGAATAGGGGGTGTTGAGTCCAATTCACTGAGCAAGGAGTAGGTCTTGTCTATTACCTATTGGGTTTATGGAACGGTATCTGAGCTAATTTGAAACCCTTGTTTTATGCATCACCCCACCTCACCTTTCCCGTTAAGCAGCCATAGTGCGTTTTCTAAACGTGTGACTCTGTTCTGTTTTGTAATTCAGTTCAAGGGTAGCGGTTTTTACTTTCCCTCGATAAGTGATATCTTATGATAAGTGTCCTTTTCTGTGTGACTTATTTCACTTAGAATCGTCGTACCTAAATCCACTCATCATGCTGCTACTAGCCTTATGACGTTGATTTCATGGCTGAGTGATATTCCATTGTACATAAGGGCCACAACTTCTTTATCCATTTTTCTCTTTCCTGGGATATTTAAGGTGTAACGAAGTGGAGGTTCTTGTCAACAGAGCAGCCCTAAACTTTGGGGTGCCTGTGTCTTGCTGATTTTTAGTTTTCCCAATTTATTTGCCCATGAGTGGAAGTGCCCTATGCTCTCTAAGCTGAGTTTTTTAGATGTTTCAGGACACACCGTACACTTCTCCAGAGTGGCTGTTGGCAATTTACATCCCGCCCATCAGCGTAGCCAGGCTCCCGTTTCTCCATGGCCTGTCCTGCATTTCTGGTTTTGACACTTTATTCAGCATGGCCCTTTTGACCGATGGGAAGCGAGACTTCTTTGTAGCGCTGATTTGCCTTTCCAGGTTGCTTTGTTGGCCAAAAAGGGCGGAGGCGTTTTTTCCTGAATATATTCAGGAAATAACGCGTACGCCCTTTTTGGCCAAGGGCATCATTGTCGAGGTTTTGCCGCTTTTCCTGTTCTTTAAAGGCGATTCGAATCTCCCTCCTGAGATCTGTTTCCTGCAATTCTGCCTTGCTTTCAAATCCTCTTCGTTGCCTTCCCTCAATATATTTGTGGACGAGAGTTATCATTTATAAGTCTGCAGGTTTGTGAATTGCAGTGCCCCTGAGCTCCATTTTTCAACTCGCTTTCTTGGGAGCTGGCCGCAAAAGCGCATGATTGCTTCAGGGCCTATTCTGGTCCCGGGCGGCAGGCTGAGCCTGTGGTTAATTCTTCTTCCTGATGGGAAAATAGAGTGACCTGTGCCTGTCCCAACACCTAGAGCTAGTCTCTCATTGGTTCCCCCTCTTCCCGTTCATCCTCAGGACAAATTGCAACCTGTACGGAACAGGAGGTTAAAGGTGCTGATTCTCCAAGGAGGGAGATTGCTAGTAAAGCGGCTGGAATGGCGAACCCGAGCACAAGGAGATGAGAAATGAGGTGCGTTTTGGAAACCTTGCCCGATCACACGGTGTACCATCTTCTGGGTTTCTCATGCATGTTTTCGATGTAGGAAGATGCCCTTGAACCTGGAGATTTGGGACCCATGGGATGGGCACCACGCAGTATTACTTTAAAGGGTCTGCGTTTCCTCACCCAACCTCACCCAACCTCTCAGCCCCAAGAGTGTCCACCCTTATGTCTCAATCAGCTGTGGGTCTAGATATGGTCAATCCAGGTGGCATCACAGCCCCTGAACGAATTTTGTAAGAATTTCTCTCTCTTTCACTGTCTTTGTTTCACGGGTTTTTAAAAGTAATTGATTTTTATAATGGGGTGTAGCTGCTTTTCACTGCTGTGTTTATGCCGCTTTACACCCACTTGACTCACTTACAGAGAGATATCAATACATAGGTTTTAAGATTCTTACTAGTCAGATATATTCTTGGGCGGTGAATAGGGGGTGTTGAGTCCAATTCACTGAGCAAGTAGTAGGTCTTGTCTATTACATATTGGGTTTATGGAACGGTATCTGAACTAATTTGAAACCCTTGTTTTATGCATCACCCCACCTCACCTTTCCCGTTAAGCAGCCATAGTGTGTTTTCTAAACGTGTGACTCTGTTCTGTTTTGTAATTCAGTTCAAGGGTAGCGGTTTTTACATTCCCTCGATAAGTGATATCTTATGATAAGTGTCCTTTTCTATGTGACTTATTTCACTTAGAATCGTCGTACCTAAATCCACTCATCATGCTGCTACTAGCCTTATGACGTTGATTTCATGGCTGAGTGATATTCCATTGTACATAAGGACCACAACTTCTTTATCCATTTTTCTCTTTCCTGGGATATTTAAGGTGTAACGAAGTGGAGGTTCTTGTCAACAGAGCAGCCCTAAACTTTGGGGTGCCTGTGTCTTGCTGATTTTTAGTTTTCCCAATTTATACGCCCATGAGTGGAAGTGCCCTATGCTCTCTAAGCTGAGTTTTTTAGATGTTTCAGGACACACCGTACACTTCTCCAGAGTGGCTGTTGGCAATTTACATCCCGCCCATCAGCGTAGCCAGGCTCCCGTTTCTCCATGGCCTGTCCTGCATTTCTGGTTTTGACACTTTATTCAGCATGGCCCTTTTGACCGATGGGAAGCGAGACTTCTTTGTAGCGCTGATTTGCCTTTCCAGGTTGCTTGGTTGGCCAAAAAGGGCGGATGCGTTTTTTCCTGAATATATTCAGGAAAAAACGCATCCGCCCTTTTTGGCCAAGGGCATCATTGTCGAGGTTTTGCCGCTTTTCCTGTTCTTTAAAGGCGATTCGAATCTCCCTCCTGAGATCTGTTTCCTGCAATTCTGCCTTGCTTTCCAATCCTCTTCGTTGCCTTCCCTCAATATATTTGTGGACGAGAGTTATCATTTATAAGTGTGCAGGTTTGTGAATTGCAGTGCCCCTGAGCTCCATTTTTCAACTCGCTTTCTTGGGAGCTGGCCGCAAAAGCGCAGGATTGCTTCAGGCCCTATTCTGGTCCCGGGCGGCAGGCTGAGCCTGTGGTTAATTCTTCTTCCTGATGGGAAAATAGAGTGACCTGTGCCTGTCCCAACACCTAGAGCTAGTCTCTCATTGGTTCCCCCTCTTCCCGTTCATCCTCAGGACAAATTGCAACCTGTACGGAACAGGAGGTTAAAGGTGCTGATTCTCCAAGGAGGGAGATTGCTAGTAAAGCGGCTGGAATGGCGAACCCGAGCACAAGGAGATGAGAAATGAGGTGCGTTTTGGAAACCTTGCCCGATCACACGGTGTACCATCTTCTGGGTTTCTCATGCATGTTTTCGATGTAGGAAGATGCCCTTGAACCTGGAGATTTGGGACCAATGGGATGGGCACCACGCAGTATTACTTTAAAGCGTCTGCGTTTCCTCACCCAACCTCACCAAACCTCTCAGCCCCAAGAGTGTCCACCCTTATGTCTCAATCAGCTGTGCGTCTAGATATGGTCAATCCAGGTGGCATCATAGCCCCTGAACGAATTTTGTAAGAATTTCTCTCTCTTTCACTGTCTTTGTTTCACGGGTTTTTAAAAGTAATTGATTTTTATAATGGGGTTTAGCTGCTTTTCACTGCTGTTTTTATGCCGCTTTACACCCACTTGACTCACAGAGAGATATCAATACATAGGTTTTAAGATTCTTACTAGTCAGATATATTCTTGGGCGGTGAATAGGGGGTGTTGAGTCCAATTCACTGAGCAAGGAGTAGGTCTTGTCTATTACCTATTGGGTTTATGGAACGGTATCTGAGCTAATTTGAAACCCTTGTTTTATGCATCACCCCACCTCACCTTTCCTGTTAAGCAGCCATAGTGTGTTTTCTAAACGTGTGACTCTGTTCTGTTTTGTAATTCAGTTCAAGGGTAGCGGTTTTTACATTCCCTCTATAAGTGATATCTTATGATAAGTGTCCTTTTCTGTGTGACTTATTTCACTTAGAATCGTCGTACCTAAATCCACTCATCATGCTGCTACTAGCCTTATGACGTTGATTTCATGGCTGAGTGATATTCCATTGTACATAAGGACCACAACTTCTTTATCCATTTTTCTCTTTCCTGGGATATTTAAGGTGTAACGAAGTGGAGGTTCTTGTCAACAGAGCAGCCCTAAACTTTGGGGTGCCTGTGTCTTGCTGATTTTTAGTTTTCCCAATTTATACGCCCATGAGTGGAAGTGCCCTATGCTCTCTAAGCTGAGTTTTTTAGATGTTTCAGGACACACCGTACACTTCTCCAGAGTGGCTGTTGGCAATTTACATCCCGCCCATCAGCGTAGCCAGGCTCCCGTTTCTCCATGGCCTGTCCTGCATTTCTGGTTTTGACACTTTATTCAGCATGGCCCTTTTGACCGATGGGAAGCGAGACTTCTTTGTAGCGCTGATTTGCCTTTCCAGGTTGCTTGGTTGGCCAAAAAGGGCGGATGCGTTTTTTCCTGAACATATTCAGGAAAAAACGCGTACGCCCTTTTTGGCCAAGGGCATCATTGTCGAGGTTTTGCTGCTTTTCCTGTTCTTTAAAGGCGATTCGAATCTCCCTCCTGAGATCTGTTTCCTGCAATTCTGCCTTGCTTTCAAATCCTCTTCGTTGCCTTCCCTCAATATATTTGTGGACGAGAGTTATCATTTATAAGTCTGCAGGTTTGTGAATTGCAGTGCCCCTGAGCTCCATTTTTCAACTCGCTTTCTTGGGAGCTGGCCGCAAAAGCGCAGGATTGCTTCAGGCCCTATTCTGGTCCCGGGCGGCAGGCTGAGCCTGTGGTTAATTCTTCTTCCTGATGGGAAAATAGAGTGACCTGTGCCTGTCCCAACACCTAGAGCTAGTCTCTCATTGGTTCCCCCTCTTCCCGTTCATCCTCAGGACAAATTGCAACCTGTACGGAACAGGAGGTTAAAGGTGCTGATTCTCCAAGGAGGGAGATTGCTAGTAAAGCGGCTGGAATGGCGAACCCGAGCACAAGGAGATGAGAAATGAGGTGCGTTTTGGAAACCTTGCCCGATCACACGGTGTACCATCTTCTGGGTTTCTCATGCATGTTTTCGATGTAGGAAGATGCCCTTGAACCTGGAGATTTGGGACCCATGGGATGGGCACCACGCAGTATTACTTTAAAGCGTCTGCGTTTCCTCACCCAACCTCACCAAACCTCTCAGCCCCAAGAGTGTCCACCCTTATGTCTCAATCAGCTGTGGGTCTAGATATGGTCAATCCAGGTGGCATCACAGTCCCTGAACGAATTTTGTAAGAATTTCTCTCTCTTTCACTGTCTTTGTTTCACGGGTTTTAAAAGTAATTGATTTTTATAATGGGGTGTAGCTGCTTTTCACTGCTGTGTTTATGCCGCTTTACACCCACTTGACTCACTTACAGAGAGATATCAATACATAGGTTTTAAGATTCTTACTACTCAGATATATTCTTGGGCGGTGAATAGGGGTTGTTGAGTCCAATTCACTGAGCAAGGAGTAGGTCTTGTCTATTACCTATTGGGTTTATGGAACGGTATCTGAGCTAATTTGAAACCCTTGTTTTATGCATCACCCCACCTCACCTTTCCCGTTTAGCAGGCATAGTGTGTTTTCTAAACGTGTGACTCTGTTCTGTTTTGTAATTCAGTTCAAGGGTAGCGGTTTTTACATTCCCTCGATAAGTGATATCTTATGATAAGTGTCCTTTTCTGTGTGACTTATTTCACTTAGAATCGTCGTACCTAAATCCACTCATCATGCTTCTACTAGCCTTATGACGTTGATTTCATGGCTGAGTGATATTCCATTGTACATAAGGGCCACAACTTCTTTATCCATTTTTCTCTTTCCTGGGATATTTAAGGTGTAACGAAGTGGAGGTTCTTGTCAACAGAGCAGCCCTAAACTTTGGGGTGCCTGTGTCTTGCTGATTTTTAATTTTCCCAATTTATACGCCCATGAGTGGAAGTGCCCTATGCTCTCTAAGCTGAGATTTTTAGATGTTTCAGGACACACCGTACACTTCTCCAGAGTGGCTGTTGGCAATTTACATCCCGCCCATCAGCGTAGCCAGGCTCCCGTTTCTCCATGGCCTGTCCTGCATTTCTGGTTTTGACACTTTATTCAGCATGGCCCTTTTGACCGATGGGAAGCGAGACTTCTTTGTAGCGCTGATTTGCCTTTCCAGGTTGCTTTGTTGGCCAAAAAGGGCGGATGCGTTTTTTCCTGAATATATTCAGGAAAAAACGCGTACGCCCTTTTTGGCCAAGGGCATCATTGTCGAGGTTTTGCCGCTTTTCCTGTTCTTTAAAGGCGATTCGAATCTCCCTCCTGAGATCTGTTTCCTGCAATTCTGCCTTGCTTTGAAATCCTCTTCGTTGCCTTCTCTCAATATATTTGTGGACGAGAGTTATCATTTATAAGTCTGCAGGTTTGTGAATTGCAGTGCCCCTGAGCTCCATTTTTCAACTCGCTTTCTTGGGAGCTGGCCGCAAAAGCGCAGGATTGCTTCAGGCCCTATTCTGGTCCCGGGCGGCAGGCTGAGCCTGTGGTTAATTCTTCTTCCTGATGGGAAAATAGAGTGACCTGTGCCTGTCCCAACACCTAGAGCTAGTCTCTCATTGGTTCCCCCTCTTCCCGTTCATCCTCAGGACAAATTGCAACCTGTACGGAACAGGAGGTTAAAGGTGCTGATTCTCCAAGGAGGGAGATTGCTAGTAAAGCGGCTGGAATGGCGAACCCGAGCACAAGGAGATGAGAAATGAGGTGCGTTTTGGAAACCTTGCCCGATCACACGGTGTACCATCTTCTGGGTTTCTCATGCATGTTTTCGATGTAGGAAGATGCCCTTGAACCTGGAGATTTGGGACCCATGGGATGGGCACCACGCAGTATTACTTTAAAGCGTCTGCGTTTCCTCACCCAACCTCACCAAACCTCTCAGCCCCAAGAGTGTCCACCCTTATGTCTCAATCAGCTGTGGGTCTAGATATGGTCAATCCAGGTGGCATCACAGTCCCTGAACGAATTTTGTAAGAATTTCTCTCTCTTTCACTGTCTTTGTTTCACGGGTTTTAAAAGTAATTGATTTTTATAATGGGGTGTAGCTGCTTTTCACTGCTGTGTTTATGCCGCTTTACACCCACTTGACTCACTTACAGAGAGATATCAATACATAGGTTTTAAGATTCTTACTACTCAGATATATTCTTGGGCGGTGAATAGGGGTTGTTGAGTCCAATTCACTGAGCAAGGAGTAGGTCTTGTCTATTACCTATTGGGTTTATGGAACGGTATCTGAGCTAATTTGAAACCCTTGTTTTATGCATCACCCCACCTCACCTTTCCCGTTTAGCAGGCATAGTGTGTTTTCTAAACGTGTGACTCTGTTCTGTTTTGTAATTCAGTTCAAGGGTAGCGGTTTTTACATTCCCTCGATAAGTGATATCTTATGATAAGTGTCCTTTTCTGTGTGACTTATTTCACTTAGAATCGTCGTACCTAAATCCACTCATCATGCTTCTACTAGCCTTATGACGTTGATTTCATGGCTGAGTGATATTCCATTGTACATAAGGGCCACAACTTCTTTATCCATTTTTCTCTTTCCTGGGATATTTAAGGTGTAACGAAGTGGAGGTTCTTGTCAACAGAGCAGCCCTAAACTTTGGGGTGCCTGTGTCTTGCTGATTTTTAATTTTCCCAATTTATACGCCCATGAGTGGAAGTGCCCTATGCTCTCTAAGCTGAGATTTTTAGATGTTTCAGGACACACCGTACACTTCTCCAGAGTGGCTGTTGGCAATTTACATCCCGCCCATCAGCGTAGCCAGGCTCCCGTTTCTCCATGGCCTGTCCTGCATTTCTGGTTTTGACACTTTATTCAGCATGGCCCTTTTGACCGATGGGAAGCGAGACTTCTTTGTAGCGCTGATTTGCCTTTCCAGGTTGCTTTGTTGGCCAAAAAGGGCGGATGCGTTTTTTCCTGAATATATTCAGGAAAAAACGCGTACGCCCTTTTTGGCCAAGGGCATCATTGTCGAGGTTTTGCCGCTTTTCCTGTTCTTTAAAGGCGATTCGAATCTCCCTCCTGAGATCTGTTTCCTGCAATTCTGCCTTGCTTTGAAATCCTCTTCGTTGCCTTCTCTCAATATATTTGTGGACGAGAGTTATCATTTATAAGTCTGCAGGTTTGTGAATTGCAGTGCCCCTGAGCTCCATTTTTCAACTCGCTTTCTTGGGAGCTGGCCGCAAAAGCGCAGGATTGCTTCAGGCCCTATTCTGGTCCCGGGCGGCAGGCTGAGCCTGTGGTTAATTCTTCTTCCTGATGGGAAAATAGAGTGACCTGTGCCTGTCCCAACACCTAGAGCTAGTCTCTCATTGGTTCCCCCTCTTCCCGTTCATCCTCAGGACAAATTGCAACCTGTACGGAACAGGAGGTTAAAGGTGCTGATTCTCCAAGGAGGGAGATTGCTAGTAAAGCGGCTGGAATGGCGAACCCGAGCACAAGGAGATGAGAAATGAGGTGCGTTTTGGAAACCTTGCCCGATCACACGGTGTACCATCTTCTGGGTTTCTCATGCATGTTTTCGATGTAGGAAGATGCCCTTGAACCTGGAGATTTGGGACCCATGGGATGGGCACCACGCAGTATTACTTTAAAGCGTCTGCGTTTCCTCACCCAACCTCACCAAACCTCTCAGCCCCAAGAGTGTCCACCCTTATGTCTCAATCAGCTGTGGGTCTAGATATGGTCAATCCAGGTGGCATCACAGTCCCTGAACGAATTTTGTAAGAATTTCTCTCTCTTTCACTGTCTTTGTTTCACGGGTTTTAAAAGTAATTGATTTTTATAATGGGGTGTAGCTGCTTTTCACTGCTGTGTTTATGCCGCTTTACACCCACTTGACTCACTTACAGAGAGATATCAATACATAGGTTTTAAGATTCTTACTACTCAGATATATTCTTGGGCGGTGAATAGGGGTTGTTGAGTCCAATTCACTGAGCAAGGAGTAGGTCTTGTCTATTACCTATTGGGTTTATGGAACGGTATCTGAGCTAATTTGAAACCCTTGTTTTATGCATCACCCCACCTCACCTTTCCCGTTTAGCAGGCATAGTGTGTTTTCTAAACGTGTGACTCTGTTCTGTTTTGTAATTCAGTTCAAGGGTAGCGGTTTTTACATTCCCTCGATAAGTGATATCTTATGATAAGTGTCCTTTTCTGTGTGACTTATTTCACTTAGAATCGTCGTACCTAAATCCACTCATCATGCTTCTACTAGCCTTATGACGTTGATTTCATGGCTGAGTGATATTCCATTGTACATAAGGGCCACAACTTCTTTATCCATTTTTCTCTTTCCTGGGATATTTAAGGTGTAACGAAGTGGAGGTTCTTGTCAACAGAGCAGCCCTAAACTTTGGGGTGCCTGTGTCTTGCTGATTTTTAGTTTTCCCAATTTATACGCCCATGAGTGGAAGTGCCCTATGCTCTCTAAGCTGAGTTTTTTAGATGTTTCAGGACACACCGTACACTTCTCCAGAGTGGCTGTTGGCAATTTACATCCCGCCCATCAGCGTAGCCAGGCTCCCGTTTCTCCATGGCCTGTCCTGCATTTCTGGTTTTGACACTTTATTCAGCATGGCCCTTTTGACCGATGGGAAGCGAGACTTCTTTGTAGCGCTGATTTGCCTTTCCAGGTTGCTTGGTTGGCCAAAAAGGGCGGATGCGTTTTTTCCTGAACATATTCAGGAAAAAACGCGTACGCCCTTTTTGGCCAAGGGCATCATTGTCGAGGTTTTGCTGCTTTTCCTGTTCTTTAAAGGCGATTCGAATCTCCCTCCTGAGATCTGTTTCCTGCAATTCTGCCTTGCTTTCAAATCCTCTTCGTTGCCTTCCCTCAATATATTTGTGGACGAGAGTTATCATTTATAAGTCTGCAGGTTTGTGAATTGCAGTGCCCCTGAGCTCCATTTTTCAACTCGCTTTCTTGGGAGCTGGCCGCAAAAGCGCAGGATTGCTTCAGGCCCTATTCTGGTCCCGGGCGGCAGGCTGAGCCTGTGGTTAATTCTTCTTCCTGATGGGAAAATAGAGTGACCTGTGCCTGTCCCAACACCTAGAGCTAGTCTCTCATTGGTTCCCCCTCTTCCCGTTCATCCTCAGGACAAATTGCAACCTGTACGGAACAGGAGGTTAAAGGTGCTGATTCTCCAAGGAGGGAGATTGCTAGTAAAGCGGCTGGAATGGCGAACCCGAGCACAAGGAGATGAGAAATGAGGTGCGTTTTGGAAACCTTGCCCGATCACACGGTGTACCATCTTCTGGGTTTCTCATGCATGTTTTCGATGTAGGAAGATGCCCTTGAACCTGGAGATTTGGGACCCATGGGATGGGCACCACGCAGTATTACTTTAAAGCGTCTGCGTTTCCTCACCCAACCTCACCAAACCTCTCAGCCCCAAGAGTGTCCACCCTTATGTCTCAATCAGCTGTGGGTCTAGATATGGTCAATCCAGGTGGCATCACAGTCCCTGAACGAATTTTGTAAGAATTTCTCTCTCTTTCACTGTCTTTGTTTCACGGGTTTTAAAAGTAATTGATTTTTATAATGGGGTGTAGCTGCTTTTCACTGCTGTGTTTATGCCGCTTTACACCCACTTGACTCACTTACAGAGAGATATCAATACATAGGTTTTAAGATTCTTACTAGTCAGATATATTCTTGGGCGGTGAATAGGGGTTGTTGAGTCCAATTCACTGAGCAAGGAGTAGGTCTTGTCTATTACCTATTGGGTTTATGGAACGGTATCTGAGCTAATTTGAAACCCTTGTTTTATGCATCACCCCACCTCACCTTTCCCGTTTAGCAGGCATAGTGTGTTTTCTAAACGTGTGACTCTGTTCTGTTTTGTAATTCAGTTCAAGGGTAGCGGTTTTTACATTCCCTCGATAAGTGATATCTTATGATAAGTGTCCTTTTCTGTGTGACTTATTTCACTTAGAATCGTCGTACCTAAATCCACTCATCATGCTTCTACTAGCCTTATGACGTTGATTTCATGGCTGAGTGATATTCCATTGTACATAAGGGCCACAACTTCTTTATCCATTTTTCTCTTTCCTGGGATATTTAAGGTGTAACGAAGTGGAGGTTCTTGTCAACAGAGCAGCCCTAAACTTTGGGGTGCCTGTGTCTTGCTGATTTTTAATTTTCCCAATTTATACGCCCATGAGTGGAAGTGCCCTATGCTCTCTAAGCTGAGATTTTTAGATGTTTCAGGACACACCGTACACTTCTCCAGAGTGGCTGTTGGCAATTTACATCCCGCCCATCAGCGTAGCCAGGCTCCCGTTTCTCCATGGCCTGTCCTGCATTTCTGGTTTTGACACTTTATTCAGCATGGCCCTTTTGACCGATGGGAAGCGAGACTTCTTTGTAGCGCTGATTTGCCTTTCCAGGTTGCTTTGTTGGCCAAAAAGGGCGGATGCGTTTTTTCCTGAATATATTCAGGAAAAAACGCGTACGCCCTTTTTGGCCAAGGGCATCATTGTCGAGGTTTTGCCGCTTTTCCTGTTCTTTAAAGGCGATTCGAATCTCCCTCCTGAGATCTGTTTCCTGCAATTCTGCCTTGCTTTGAAATCCTCTTCGTTGCCTTCTCTCAATATATTTGTGGACGAGAGTTATCATTTATAAGTCTGCAGGTTTGTGAATTGCAGTGCCCCTGAGCTCCATTTTTCAACTCGCTTTCTTGGGAGCTGGCCGCAAAAGCGCAGGATTGCTTCAGGCCCTATTCTGGTCCCGGGCGGCAGGCTGAGCCTGTGGTTAATTCTTCTTCCTGATGGGAAAATAGAGTGACCTGTGCCTGTCCCAACACCTAGAGCTAGTCTCTCATTGGTTCCCCCTCTTCCCGTTCATCCTCAGGACAAATTGCAACCTGTACGGAACAGGAGGTTAAAGGTGCTGATTCTCCAAGGAGGGAGATTGCTAGTAAAGCGGCTGGAATGGCGAACCCGAGCACAAGGAGATGAGAAATGAGGTGCGTTTTGGAAACCTTGCCCGATCACACGGTGTACCATCTTCTGGGTTTCTCATGCATGTTTTCGATGTAGGAAGATGCCCTTGAACCTGGAGATTTGGGACCCATGGGATGGGCACCACGCAGTATTACTTTAAAGCGTCTGCGTTTCCTCACCCAACCTCACCAAACCTCTCAGCCCCAAGAGTGTCCACCCTTATGTCTCAATCAGCTGTGGGTCTAGATATGGTCAATCCAGGTGGCATCACAGCCCCTGAACGAATTTTGTAAGAATTTCTCTCTCTTTCACTGTCTTTGTTTCACGGGTTTTTAAAAGTAATTGATTTTTATAATGGGGTGTAGCTGCTTTTCACTGCTGTGTTTATGCCGCTTTACACCCACTTGACTCACTTACAGAGAGATATCAATACATAGGTTTTAAGATTCTTACTAGTCAGATATATTCTTGGGCGGTGAATAGGGGTTGTTGAGTCCAATTCACTGAGCAAGGAGTAGGTCTTGTCTATTACCTATTGGGTTTATGGAACGGTATCTGAGCTAATTTGAAACCCTTGTTTTATGCATCACCCCACCTCACCTTTCCCGTTTAGCAGCCATAGTGTGTTTTCTAAACGTGTGACTCTGTTCTGTTTTGTAATTCAGTTCAAGGGTAGCGGTTTTTACATTCCCTCGATAAGTGATATCTTATGATAAGTGTCCTTTTCTGTGTGACTTATTTCACTTAGAATCGTCGTACCTAAATCCACTCATCATGCTGCTACTATCCTTATGACGTTGATTTCATGGCTGAGTGATATTCCATTGTACATAAGGGCCACAACTTCTTTATCCATTTTTCTCTTTCCGTGGATATTTAAGGTGTAACGAAGTGGAGGTTCTTGTCAACAGAGCAGCCCTAAACTTTGGGGTGCCTGTGTCTTGCTGATTTTTAATTTTCCCAATTTATACGCCCATGAGTGGAATTGCCCTATGCTCTCTAAGCTGAGATTTTTAGATGTTTCAGGACACACCGTACACTTCTCCAGAGTGGCTGTTGGCAATTTACATCCCGCCCATCAGCGTAGCCAGGCTCCCGTTTCTCCATGGCCTGTCCTGCATTTCTGGTTTTGACACTTTATTCAGCATGGCCCTTTTGACCGATGGGAAGCGAGACTTCTTTGTAGCGCTGATTTGCCTTTCCAGGTTGCTTTGTTGGCCAAAAAGGGCGGAGGCGTTTTTTCCTGTATATATTCAGGAAAAAACGCGTACGCCCTTTTTGGCCAAGGGCATCATTGTCGAGGTTTTGCTGCTTTTCCTGTTCTTTAAAGGCGATTCGAATCTCCCTCCTGAGATCTGTTTCCTGCAATTCTGCCTTGCTTTCAAATCCTCTTCGTTGCCTTCTCTCAATATATTTGTGGACGAGAGTTATCATTTATAAGTCTGCAGGTTTGTGAATTGCAGTGCCCCTGAGCTCCATTTTTCAACTCACTTTCTTGGGAGCTGGCCGCAAAAGCGCAGGATTGCTTCAGGCCCTATTCTGGTCCCGGGCGGCAGGCTGAGCCTGTGGTTAATTCTTCTTCCTGATGGGAAAATAGAGTGACCTGTGCCTGTCCCAACACCTAGAGCTAGTCTCTCATTGGTTCCCCCTCTTCCCGTTCATCCTCAGGACAAATTGCAACCTGTACGGAACAGGAGGTTAAAGGTGCTGATTCTCCAAGGAGGGAGATTGCTAGTAAAGCGGCTGGAATGGCGAACCCGAGCACAAGGAGATGAGAAATGAGGTGCGTTTTGGAAACCTTGCCCGATCACACGGTGTACCATCTTCTGGGTTTCTCATGCATGTTTTCGATGTAGGAAGATGCCCTTGAACCTGGAGATTTGGGACCCATGGGATGGGTACCACGCAGTATTGCTTTAAAGGGTCTGAGTTTCCTCACCCAACCTCACCATACCTCTCAGCCCCAAGAGTGTCCACCCTTATGTCTCAATCAGCTGTGGGTCTAGATATGGTCAATCCAGGTGGCATCACAGTCCCTGAACGAATTTTGTAAGAATTTCTCTCTCTTTCACTGTCTTTGTTTCACGGGTTTTTAAAAGTAATTGATTTTTATAATGGGATTTAGCTGCTTTTCACTGCTGTGTTTATGCCGCTTTACACTCACTTGACTCACTTACAGAGAGATATCAATACATAGGTTTTAAGATTCTTACTAGTCAGATATATTCTTGGGCGGTGAATAGGGGGTGTTGAGTCCAATTCACTGAGCAAGGAGTAGGTCTTGTCTATTACCTATTGGGTTTATGGAACGGTATCTGAGCTAATTTGAAACCCTTGTTTTATGCATCACCCCACCTCACCTTTCCCGTTAAGCAGCCATAGTGCGTTTTCTAAACGTGTGACTCTGTTCTGTTTTGTAATTCAGTTCAAGGGTAGCGGTTTTTACATTCCCTCGATAAGTGATATCTTATGATAAGTGTCCTTTTCTGTGTGACTTATTTCACTTAGAATCGTCGTACCTAAATCCACTCATCATGCTGCTACTAGCCTTATGACGTTGATTTCATGGCTGAGTGATATTCCATTGTACATAAGGGCCACAACTTCTTTATCCATTTTTCTCTTTCCTGGGATATTTAAGGTGTAACGAAGTGGAGGTTCTTGTCAACAGAGCAGCCCTAAACTTTGGGGTGCCTGTGTCTTGCTGATTTTTAGTTTTCCCAATTTATTTGCCCATGAGTGGAAGTGTCCTATGCTCTCTAAGCTGAGTTTTTTAGATGTTTCAGGACACACCGTACACTTCTCCAGAGTGGCTGTTGGCAATTTACATCCCGCCCATCAGCGTAGCCAGGCTCCCGTTTCTCCATGGCCTGTCCTGCATTTCTGGTTTTGACACTTTATTCAGCATGGCCCTTTTGACCGATGGGAAGCGAGACTTCTTTGTAGCGCTGATTTGCCTTTCCAGGTTGCTTTGTTGGACAAAAAGGGCGGAGGCGTTTTTTCCTGAATATATTCAGGAAATAACGCGTACGCCCTTTTTGGCCAAGGGCATCATTGTCGAGGTTTTGCCGCTTTTCCTGTTCTTTAAAGGCGATTCGAATCTCCCTCCTGAGATCTGTTTCCTGCAATTCTGCCTTGCTTTCAAATCCTCTTCGTTGCCTTCCCTCAATATATTTGTGGACGAGAGTTATCATTTATAAGTCTGCAGGTTTGTGAATTGCAGTGCCCCTGAGCTCCATTTTTCAACTCGCTTTCTTGGGAGCTGGCCGCAAAAGCGCATGATTGCTTTAGGGCCAATTCTGGTCCCGGGCGGCAGGCTGAGCCTGTGGTTAATTCTTCTTCCTGATGGGAAAATAGAGTGACCTGTGCCTGTCCCAACACCTAGAACTAGTCTCTCATTGGTTCCCCCTCTTCCCGTTCATCCTCAGGACAAATTGCAACCTGTACGGAACAGGAGGTTAAAGGTGCTGATTCTCCAAGGAGGGAGATTGCTAGTAAAGCGGCTGGAATGGCGAACCCGAGCACAAGGAGATGAGAAATGAGGTGCGTTTTGGAAACCTTGCCCGATCACACGGTGTACCATCTTCTGGGTTTCTCATGCATGTTTTCGATGTAGGAAGATGCCCTTGAACCTGGAGATTTGGGACCCATGGGATGGGCACCACGCAGTATTACTTTAAAGGGTCTGCGTTTCCTCACCCAACCTCACCCAACCTCTCAGCCCCAAGAGTGTCCACCCTTATGTCTCAATCAGCTGTGGGTCTAGATATGGTCAATCCAGGTGGCATCACAGCCCCTGAACGAATTTTGTAAGAATTTCTCTCTCTTTCACTGTCTTTGTTTCACGGGTTTTTAAAAGTAATTGATTTTTATAATGGGGTGTAGCTGCTTTTCACTGCTGTGTTTATGCCGCTTTACACCCACTTGACTCACTTACAGAGAGATATCAATACATAGGTTTTAAGATTCTTACTAGTCAGATATATTCTTGGGCGGTGAATAGGGGGTGTTGAGTCCAATTCACTGAGCAAGTAGTAGGTCTTGTCTATTACATATTGGGTTTATGGAACGGTATCTGAACTAATTTGAAACCCTTGTTTTATGCATCACCCCACCTCACCTTTCCCGTTAAGCAGCCATAGTGTGTTTTCTAAACGTGTGACTCTGTTCTGTTTTGTAATTCAGTTCAAGGGTAGCGGTTTTTACATTCCCTCGATAAGTGATATCTTATGATAAGTGTCCTTTTCTATGTGACTTATTTCACTTAGAATCGTCGTACCTAAATCCACTCATCATGCTGCTACTAGCCTTATGACGTTGATTTCATGGCTGAGTGATATTCCATTGTACATAAGGACCACAACTTCTTTATCCATTTTTCTCTTTCCTGGGATATTTAAGGTGTAACGAAGTGGAGGTTCTTGTCAACAGAGCAGCCCTAAACTTTGGGGTGCCTGTGTCTTGCTGATTTTTAGTTTTCCCAATTTATACGCCCATGAGTGGAAGTGCCCTATGCTCTCTAAGCTGAGTTTTTTAGATGTTTCAGGACACACCGTACACTTCTCCAGAGTGGCTCTTGGCAATTTACATCCCGCCCATCAGCGTAGCCAGGCTCCCGTTTCTCCATGGCCTGTCCTGCATTTCTGGTTTTGACACTTTATTCAGCATGGCCCTTTTGACCGATGGGAAGCGAGACTTCTTTGTAGCGCTGATTTGCCTTTCCAGGTTGCTTGGTTGGCCAAAAAGGGCGGATGCGTTTTTTCCTGAATATATTCAGGAAAAAACGCATCCGCCCTTTTTGGCCAAGGGCATCATTGTCGAGGTTTTGCCGCTTTTCCTGTTCTTTAAAGGCGATTCGAATCTCCCTCCTGAGATCTGTTTCCTGCAATTCTGCCTTGCTTTCCAATCCTCTTCGTTGCCTTCCCTCAATATATTTGTGGACGAGAGTTATCATTTATAAGTCTGCAGGTTTGTGAATTGCAGTGCCCCTGAGCTCCATTTTTCAACTCGCTTTCTTGGGAGCTGGCCGCAAAAGCGCAGGATTGCTTCAGGCCCTATTCTGGTCCCGGGCGGCAGGCTGAGCCTGTGGTTAATTCTTCTTCCTGATGGGAAAATAGAGTGACCTGTGCCTGTCCCAACACCTAGAGCTAGTCTCTCATTGGTTCCCCCTCTTCCCGTTCATCCTCAGGACAAATTGCAACCTGTACGGAACAGGAGGTTAAAGGTGCTGATTCTCCAAGGAGGGAGATTGCTAGTAAAGCGGCTGGAATGGCGAACCCGAGCACAAGGAGATGAGAAATGAGGTGCGTTTTGGAAACCTTGCCCGATCACACGGTGTACCATCTTCTGGGTTTCTCATGCATGTTTTCGATGTAGGAAGATGCCCTTGAACCTGGAGATTTGGGACCAATGGGATGGGCACCACGCAGTATTACTTTAAAGCGTCTGCGTTTCCTCACCCAACCTCACCAAACCTCTCAGCCCCAAGAGTGTCCACCCTTATGTCTCAATCAGCTGTGCGTCTAGATATGGTCAATCCAGGTGGCATCATAGCCCCTGAACGAATTTTGTAAGAATTTCTCTCTCTTTCACTGTCTTTGTTTCACGGGTTTTTAAAAGTAATTGATTTTTATAATGGGGTTTAGCTGCTTTTCACTGCTGTTTTTATGCCGCTTTACACCCACTTGACTCACAGAGAGATATCAATACATAGGTTTTAAGATTCTTACTAGTCAGATATATTCTTGGGCGGTGAATAGGGGGTGTTGAGTCCAATTCACTGAGCAAGGAGTAGGTCTTGTCTATTACCTATTGGGTTTATGGAACGGTATCTGAGCTAATTTGAAACCCTTGTTTTATGCATCACCCCACCTCACCTTTCCTGTTAAGCAGCCATAGTGTGTTTTCTAAACGTGTGACTCTGTTCTGTTTTGTAATTCAGTTCAAGGGTAGCGGTTTTTACATTCCCTCTATAAGTGATATCTTATGATAAGTGTCCTTTTCTGTGTGACTTATTTCACTTAGAATCGTCGTACCTAAATCCACTCATCATGCTGCTACTAGCCTTATGACGTTGATTTCATGGCTGAGTGATATTCCATTGTACATAAGGACCACAACTTCTTTATCCATTTTTCTCTTTCCTGGGATATTTAAGGTGTAACGAAGTGGAGGTTCTTGTCAACAGAGCAGCCCTAAACTTTGGGGTGCCTGTGTCTTGCTGATTTTTAGTTTTCCCAATTTATACGCCCATGAGTGGAAGTGCCCTATGCTCTCTAAGCTGAGATTTTTAGATGTTTCAGGACACACCGTACACTTCTCCAAAGTGGCTGTTGGCAATTTACATCCCGCCCATCAGCGTAGCCAGGCTCCCGTTTCTCCATGGCCTGTCCTGCATTTCTGGTTTTGACACTTTATTCAGCATGGCCCTTTTGACCGATGGGAAGCGAGACTTCTTTGTAGCGCTGATTTGCCTTTCCAGGTTGCTTGGTTGGCCAAAAAGGGCGGATGCGTTTTTTCCTGAACATATTCAGGAAAAAACGCGTACGCCCTTTTTGGCCAAGGGCATCATTGTCGAGGTTTTGCTGCTTTTCCTGTTCTTTAAAGGCGATTCGAATCTCCCTCCTGAGATCTGTTTCCTGCAATTCTGCCTTGCTTTCAAATCCTCTTCGTTGCCTTCCCTCAATATATTTGTGGACGAGAGTTATCATTTATAAGTCTGCAGGTTTGTGAATTGCAGTGCCCCTGAGCTCCATTTTTCAACTCGCTTTCTTGGGAGCTGGCCGCAAAAGCGCAGGATTGCTTCAGGCACTATTCTGGTCCCGGGCGGCAGGCTGAGCCTGTGGTTAATTCTTCTTCCTGATGGGAAAATAGAGTGACATGTGCCTGTCCCAACACCTAGAGCTAGTCTCTCATTGGTTCCCCCTCTTCCCGTTCATCCTCAGGACAAATTGCAACCTGTACGGAACAGGAGGTTAAAGGTGCTGATTCTCCAAGGAGGGAGATTGCTAGTAAAGCGGCTGGAATGGCGAACCCGAGCACAAGGAGATGAGAAATGAGGTGCGTTTTGGAAACCTTGCCCGATCACACGGTGTACCATCTTCTGGGTTTCTCATGCATGTTTTCGATGTAGGAAGATGCCCTTGAACCTGGAGATTTGGGACCCATGGGATGGGCACCACGCAGTATTACTTTAAAGGGTCTGCGTTTCCTCACCCAACCTCACCAAACCTCTCAGCCCCAAGAGTGTCCACCCTTATGTCTCAATCAGCTGTGGGTCTAGATATGGTCAATCCAGGTGGCATCACAGCCCCTGAACGAATTTTGTAAGAATTTCTCTCTCTTTCACTGTCTTTGTTTCACGGGATTTTAAAAGTAATTGATTTTTATAATGGGGTGTAGCTGCTTTTCACTGCTGTGTTTATGCCGCTTTAACCCACTTGACTCACTTACAGAGAGATATCAATACATAGGTTTTAAGATTCTTACTAGTCAGATATATTCTTGGGCGGTGAATAGGGGGTGTTGAGTCCAATTCACTGAGCAAGGAGTAGGTCTTGTCTATTACCTATTGGGTTTATGGAACGGTATCTGAGCTAATTTGAAACCCTTGTTTTATGCATCACCCCACCTCACCTATCCCGTTAAGCAGCCATAGTGTGTCTTCTAAACGTGTGACTCTGTTCTGTTTTGTAATTCAGTTCAAGGGTAGCTGTTTTTACATTCCCTCTATAAGTGATATCTTATGATAAGTGTCCTTTTCTGTGTGACTTATTTCACTTAGAATCGTCGTACCTAAATCCACTCATCATGCTGCTACTAGCCTTATGACGTTGATTTCATGGCTGAGTGATATTCCATTGTACATAAGGACCACAACTTCTTTATCCATTTTTCTCTTTCCTGGGATATTTAAGGTGTAACGAAGTGGAGGTTCTTGTCAACAGAGCAGCCCTAAACTTTGGGGTGCCTGTGTCTTGCTGATTTTTAGTTTTCCCAATTTATACGCCCATGAGTGGAAGTGCCCTATGCTCTCTAAGCTGAGTTTTTTAGATGTTTCAGGACACACCGTACACTTCTCCAGAGTGGCTGTTGGCAATTTACATCCCGCCCATCAGCGTAGCCAGGCTCCCGTTTCTCCATGGCCTGTCCTGCATTTCTGGTTTTGACACTTTATTCAGCATGGCCCTTTTGACCGATGGGAAGCGAGACTTCTTTGTAGCGCTGATTTGCCTTTCCAGGTTGCTTGGTTGGCCAAAAAGGGCGGATGCGTTTTTTCCTGAACATATTCAGGAAAAAACGCGTACGCCCTTTTTGGCCAAGGGCATCATTGTCGAGGTTTTGCTGCTTTTCCTGTTCTTTAAAGGCGATTCGAATCTCCCTCCTGAGATCTGTTTCCTGCAATTCTGCCTTGCTTTCAAATCCTCTTCGTTGCCTTCCCTCAATATATTTGTGGACGAGAGTTATCATTTATAAGTCTGCAGGTTTGTGAATTGCAGTGCCCCTGAGCTCCATTTTTCAACTCGCTTTCTTGGGAGCTGGCCGCAAAAGCGCAGGATTGCTTCAGGCCCTATTCTGGTCCCGGGCGGCAGGCTGAGCCTGTGGTTAATTCTTCTTCCTGATGGGAAAATAGAGTGACATGTGCCTGTCCCAACACCTAGAGCTAGTCTCTCATTGGTTCCCCCTCTTCCCGTTCATCGTCAGGACAAATTGCAACCTGTACGGAACAGGAGGTTAAAGGTGCTGATTCTCCAAGGAGGGAGATTGCTAGTAAAGCGGCTGGAATGGCGAACCCGAGCACAAGGAGATGAGAAATGAGGTGCGTTTTGGAAACCTTGCCCGATCACACGGTGTACCATCTTCTGGGTTTCTCATGCATGTTTTCGATGTAGGAAGATGCCCTTGAACCTGGAGATTTGGGACCCATGGGATGGGCACCACGCAGTATTACTTTAAAGGGTCTGCGTTTCCTCACCCAACCTCACCAAACCTCTCAGCCCCAAGAGTGTCCACCCTTATGTCTCAATCAGCTGTGGGTCTAGATATGGTCAATCCAGGTGGCATCACAGCCCCTGAACGAATTTTGTAAGAATTTCTCTCTCTTTCACTGTCTTTGTTTCACGGGATTTTAAAAGTAATTGATTTTTATAATGGGGTGTAGCTGCTTTTCACTGCTGTGTTTATGCCGCTTTAACCCACTTGACTCACTTACAGAGAGATATCAATACATAGGTTTTAAGATTCTTACTAGTCAGATATATTCTTGGGCGGTGAATAGGGGGTGTTGAGTCCAATTCACTGAGCAAGGAGTAGGTCTTGTCTATTACCTATTGGGTTTATGGAACGGTATCTGAGCTAATTTGAAACCCTTGTTTTATGCATCACCCCACCTCACCTATCCCGTTAAGCAGCCATAGTGTGTCTTCTAAACGTGTGACTCTGTTCTGTTTTGTAATTCAGTTCAAGGGTAGCTGTTTTTACATTCCCTCTATAAGTGATATCTTATGATAAGTGTCCTTTTCTGTGTGACTTATTTCACTTAGAATCGTCGTACCTAAATCCACTCATCATGCTGCTACTAGCCTTATGACGTTGATTTCATGGCTGAGTGATATTCCATTGTACATAAGGACCACAACTTCTTTATCCATTTTTCTCTTTCCTGGGATATTTAAGGTGTAACGAAGTGGAGGTTCTTGTCAACAGAGCAGCCCTAAACTTTGGGGTGCCTGTGTCTTGCTGATTTTTAGTTTTCCCAATTTATACGCCCATGAGTGGAAGTGCCCTATGCTCTCTAAGCTGAGTTTTTTAGATGTTTCAGGACACACCGTACACTTCTCCAGAGTGGCTGTTGGCAATTTACATCCCGCCCATCAGCGTAGCCAGGCTCCCGTTTCTCCATGGCCTGTCCTGCATTTCTGGTTTTGACACTTTATTCAGCATGGCCCTTTTGACCGATGGGAAGCGAGACTTCTTTGTAGCGCTGATTTGCCTTTCCAGGTTGCTTGGTTGGCCAAAAAGGGCGGATGCGTTTTTTCCTGAACATATTCAGGAAAAAACGCATCCGCCCTTTTTGGCCAAGGGCATCATTGTCGAGGTTTTGCCGCCTTTCCTGTTCTTTAACGGCGATTCGAATCTCCCTCCTGAGATCTGTTTCCTGCAATTCTGCCTTGCTTTCAAATCCTCTTCGTTGCCTTCCCTCAATATATTTGTGGACGAGAGTTATCATTTATAAGTCTGCAGGTTTGTGAATTGCAGTGCCCCTGAGCTCCATTTTTCAACTCGCTTTCTTGGGAGCTGGCCGCAAAAGCGCAGGATTGCTTCAGGCCCTATTCTGGTCCCGGGCGGCAGGCTGAGCCTGTGGTTAATTCTTCTTCCTGATGGGAAAATAGAGTGACCTGTGCCTGTCCCAACACCTAGAGCTAGTCTCTCATTGGTTCCCCCTCTTCCCGTTCATCCTCAGGACAAATTGCAACCTGTACGGAACAGGAGGTTAAAGGTGCTGATTCTCCAAGGAGGGAGATTGCTAGTAAAGCGGCTGGAATGGCGAACCCGAGCACAAGGAGATGAGAAATGAGGTGCGGTTTGGAAACCTTTCCCGATCACACGGTGTACCATCTTCTGGGTTTCTCATGCATGTTTTCGATGTAGGAAGATGCCCTTGAACCTGGAGATTTGGGACCCATGGGATGGGTACCACGCAGTATTGCTTTAAAGGGTCTGCGTTTCCTCACCCAACCTCACCAAACCTCTCAGCCCCAAGAGTGTCCACCCTTATGTCTCAATCAGCTGTGGGTCTAGATATGGTCAATCCAGGTGGCATCACAGCCCCTGAACGAATTTTGTAAGAATTTCTCTCTATTTCACTGTCTTTGTTTCACGGGTTTTTAAAAGTAATTGATTTTTATAATGGGGTTTAGCTGCTTTTCACTGCTGGGTTTATGCCGCTTTACACCCACTTGACTCACTTACAGAGAGATATCAATACATAGGTTTTAAGATTCTTACTATTCAGATATATTCTTGGGCGGTGAATAAGGGGTGTTGAGTCCAATTCTTTGAGCAAGGAGTAGGTCTTGTCTATTACATACTGGGTTTATGGAACGGTATCTGAGCTAATTTGAAACCGTTGTTTTATGCATCACCCCACCTCACCTATCCCGTTAAGCAGCCATAGTGTGTTTTCTAAACGTGTGACTCTGTTCTGTTTTGTAATTCAGTTCAAGGGTAGCTGTTTTTACATTCCCTCTATAAGTGATATCTTATGATAAGTGTGTTTTTCTGTGTGACTTATTTCACTTAGAATCGTCGAACCTAAATCCACTCATCATGCTGCTACTAGCCTTATGACGTTGATTTCATGGCTGAGTGATATTCCATTGTACAAAAGGACCACAACTTCTTTATCCATTTTTCTCTTTCCTGGGATATTTAAGGTGTAACGAAGTGGAGGTTCTTGTCAACAGAGCAGCCCTAAACTTTGGGGTGCCGGTGTCTTGCTGATTTTTAGTTTTCCCAATTTATACGCCCATGAGTGGAAGTGCCCTATGCTCTCTAAGCTGAGTTTTTTAGATGTTTCAGGACACACCGTACACTTCTCCAGAGTGGCTGTTGGCAATTTACATCCTGCCCATCAGCGTAGCCAGGCTCCCGTTTCGCCATGGCCTGTCCTGCATTTCTGGTTTTGACACTTTATTCAGCATGGCCCTTTTGACCGATGGGAAGCGAGACTTCTTTGTAGCGCTGATTGGCCTTTCCAGGTTGCTTGGTTGGCCAAAAAGGGCGGATGCGTTTTTTCCTGAACATATTCAGGAAAAAACGCATCCGCCCTTTTTGGCCAAGGGCATCATTGTCGAGGTTTTGCCGCTTTTCCTGTTCTTTAAAGGCGATTCGAATCTCCCTCCTGAAATCTGTTTCCTGCAATTCTGCCTTGCTTTCAAATCCTCTTCGTTGCCTTCCCTCAATATATTTGTGGACGAGAGTTATCATTTATAAGTCTGCAGGTTTGTGAATTGCAGTGCCCCTGAGCTCCATTTTTCAACTCGCTTTCTTGGGAGCTGGCCGCAAAAGCGCAGGATTGATTCAGGCCCTATTCTGGTCCCGGGCGGCAGGCTGAGCCTGTGGTTAATTCTTCTTCCTGATGGGAAAATAGAGTGACCTGTGCCTGTCCCAACACCTAGAGCTAGTCTCTCATTGGTTCCCCCTCTTCCCGTTCATCCTCAGGACAAATTGCAACCTGTACGGAACAGGAGGTTAAAGGTGCTGATTCTCCAAGGAGGGAGATTGCTAGTAAAGCGGCTGGAATGGCGAACCCGAACACAAGGAGAGGAGAAATGAGGTGCGTTTTGGAAACCTTTCCCAATCACACGGTGTACCATCTTCTGGGTTTCTCATGCATGTTTTCGATGTAGGAAGATGCCCTTGAACCTGGAGATTTGGGACCCATGGGATGGGTACCACACAGTATTGCTTTAAAGGGTCTGCGTTTCCTCACCCAACCTCACCAAACCTCTCAGCCCCAAGAGTGTCCACCCTTATGTCTCAATCAGCTGTGGGTCTAGATATGGTCAATCCAGGTGGCATCACAGACCCTGAACGAATTTTGTAAGAATTTCTCTCTCTTTCACTGTCTTTGTTTCACGGGTTTTTAAAAGTAATTGATTTTTATAATGGGGTTTAGCTGCTTTTCACTGCTGTGTTTATGCCGCTTTAAACCCACTTGACTCACTTACAAGGAGATATCAATACATAGGTTTTAAGATTCTTACTATTCAGATATATTCTTGGGCGGTGAATAAGGGGTCTTGAGTCCAATTCACTGAGCAAGGAGTAGGTCTTGTCTATTACATACTGGGTTTATGGAACGGTATCTGAGCTAATTTGAAACCGTTGTTTTATGCATCACCCCACCTCACCTATCCCGTTAAGCAGCCATAGTGTGTCTTCTAAACGTGTGACTCTGTTCTGTTTTGTAATTCAGTTCAAGGGTAGCTGTTTTTACACTCCCTCTATAAGAGATATCTTATGATAAGTGTGTTTTTCTGTGTGACTTATTTCACTTAGAATCGTCGTACCTAAATCCACTCATCATGCTGCTACTAGCCTTATGACGTTGATTTCATGGCTGAGTGATATTCCATTGTACATAAGGACCACAACTTCTTTATCCATTTTTCGCTTTCCTGGGATATTTAAGGTGTAACGAAGTGGAGGTTCTTGTCAACAGAGCAGCCCTAAACTTTGGGGTGCCTGTGTCTTGCTGATTTTTAGTTTTCCCAATTTATACGCCCATGAGTGGAAGTGCCCTATGCTCTCTAAGCTGAGTTTTTTTAGATGTTTCAGGACACACCGTACACTTCTCCAGAGTGGCTGTTGGCAATTTACATCCCGCCCATCAGCGTAGCCAGGCTCCCGTTTCTCCATGGCCTGTCCTGCATTTCTGGTTTTGACACTTTATTCAGCATGGCCCTTTTGACCGATGGGAAGCGAGACTTCTTTGTAGCGCTGATTTGCCTTTCCAGGTTGCTTGGTTGGCCAAAAAGGGCGGATGCGTTTTTTCCTGAACATATTCAGGAAAAAACGCATCCGCCCTTTTTGGCCAAGGGCATCATTGTCGAGGTTTTGCCGCTTTTCCTGTTCTTTAAAGGCGATTCGAATCTCCCTCCTGAAATCTGTTTCCTGCAATTCTGCCTTGCTTTCAAATCATCTTCGTTGCCTTCCCTCAATATATTTGTGGACGAGAGTTATCATTTATAAGTCTGCAGGTTTGTGAATTGCAGTGCCCCTGAGCTCCATTTTTCAACTCGCTTTCTTGGGAGCTGGCCGCAAAAGCGCAGGATTGCTTCAGGCCCTATTCTGGTCCCGGGCGGCAGGCTGAGCCTGTGGTTAATTCTTCTTCCTGATGGGAAAATAGAGTGACCTGTGCCTGTCCCAACACCTAGAGCTAGTCTCTCATTGGTTCCCCCTCTTCCCGTTCATCCTCAGGACAAATTGCAACCTGTACGGAACAGGAGGTTAAAGGTGCTGATTCTCCAAGGAGGGAGATTGCTAGTAAAGCGGCTGGAATGGCGAACCCGAGCACAAGGAGATGAGAAATGAGGTGCGTTTTGGAAACCTTGCCCGATCACACGGTGTACCATCTTCTGGGTTTCTCATGCATGTTTTCGATGTAGGAAGATGCCCTTGAACCTGGAGATTTGGGACCCATGGGATGGGCACCACGCAGTATTACTTTAAAGGGTCTGCGTTTCCTCACCCAACCTCACCCAACCTCTCAGCCCCAAGAGTGTCCACCCTTATGTCTCAATCAGCTGTGGGTCTAGATATGGTCAATCCAGGTGGCATCACAGCCCCTGAACGAATTTTGTAAGAATTTCTCTCTCTTTCACTGTCTTTGTTTCACGGGTTTTTAAAAGTAATTGATTTTTATAATGGGATTTAGCTGCTTTTCACTGCTGTGTTTATGCCGCTTTACACTCACTTGACTCACTTACAGAGAGATATCAATACATAGGTTTTAAGATTCTTAATAGTCAGATATATTCTTGGGCGGTGAATAGGGGGTGTTGAGTCCAATTCACTGAGCAAGGAGTAGGTCTTGTCTATTACCTATTGGGTTTATGGAACGGTATCTGAGCTAATTTGAAACCCTTGTTTTATGCATCACCCCACCTCACCTTTCCCGTTAAGCAGCCATAGTGTGTTTTCTAAACGTGTGACTCTGTTCTGTTTTGTAATTCAGTTCAAGGGTAGCGGTTTTTACATTCCCTCGATAAGTGATATCTTATGATAAGTGTCCTTTTCTGTGTGACTTATTTCACTTAGAATCGTCGTACCTAAATCCACTCATCATGCTGCTACTAGCCTTATGACGTTGATTTCATGGCTGAGTGATATTCCATTGTACATAAGGACCACAACTTCTTTATCCATTTTTCTCTTTCCTGGGATATTTAAGGTGAAACGTAGTGGAGGTTCTTGTCAACAGAGCAACCCTAAACTTTGGGGTGCCTGTGTCTTGCTGATTTTTAGTTTTCCCAATTTATACGCCCATGAGTGGAAGTGCCCTATGCTCTCTAAGCTGAGTTTTTTAGATGTTTCAGGACACACCGTACACTTCTCCCGAGTTTCTCTTGGCAATTTACATCCCGCCCATCAGCGAAGCCAGGCTCCCGTTTCTCCATGGCCTGTCCTGCATTTCTGGTTTTGACACTTTATTCAGCATGGCCCTTTTGACCGATGGGAAGCGAGACTTCTTTGTAGCGCTGATTTGCCTTTCCAGGTTGCTTGGTTGGCCAAAAAGGGCGGACGCGTTTTTTCGTGAACATATTCAGGAAAAAACGCGTACGCCCTTTTTCGCCAAGGGCATCATTGTCGAGGTTTTGCCGCTTTTCCTGTTCTTTAAAGGCGATTCGAATCTCCCTCCTGAGATCTGTTTCCTGCAATTCTGCCTTGCTTTCAAATCCTCTTCGTTGCCTTCTCTCAATATATTTGTGGACGAGAGTTATCATTTATAAGTCTGCAGGTTTGTGAATTGCAGTGCCCCTGAGCTCCATTTTTCAACTCGCTTTCTTGGGAGCTGGCCGCAAAAGCGCAGGATTGATTCAGGCCCTATTCTGGTCCCGGGCGGCAGGCTGAGCCTGTGGTTAATTCTTCTTCCTGATGGGAAAATAGAGTGACCTGTGCCTGTCCCAACACCTAGAGCTAGTCTCTCATTGGTTCCCCCTCTTCCCGTTCATCCTCAGGACAAATTGCAACCTGTACGGAACAGGAGGTTAAAGGTGCTGATTCTCCAAGGAGGGAGATTGCTAGTAAAGCGGCTGGAATGGCGAACCCGAGCACAAGGAGATGAGAAATGAGGTGCGTTTTGGAAACCTTGCCCGATCACACGGTGTACCATCTTCTGGGTTTCTCATGCATGTTTTCGATGTAGGAAGATGCCCTTGAACCTGGAGATTTGAGACCCATGGGATGGGCACCACGCAGTATTACTTTAAAGCGTCTGCGTTTCCTCACCCAACCTCACCAAACCTCTCAGCCCCAAGAGTGTCCACCCTTATGTCTCAATCAGCTGTGGGTCTAGATATGGTCAATCCAGGTGGCATCACAGTCCCTGAACGAATTTTGTAAGAATTTCTCTCTCTTTCACTGTCTTTGTTTCACGGGTTTTAAAAGTAATTGATTTTTATAATGGGGTGTAGCTGCTTTTCACTGCTGTGTTTATGCCGCTTTACACCCACTTGACTCACTTACAGAGAGATATCAATACATAGGTTTTAAGATTCTTACTACTCAGATATATTCTTGGGCGGTGAATAGGGGTTGTTGAGTCCAATTCACTGAGCAAGGAGTAGGTCTTGTCTATTACCTATTGGGTTTATGGAACGGTATCTGAGCTAATTTGAAACCCTTGTTTTATGCATCACCCCACCTCACCTTTCCCGTTTAGCAGCCATAGTGTGTTTTCTAAACGTGTGACTCTGTTCTGTTTTGTAATTCAGTTCAAGGGTAGCGGTTTTTACATTCCCTCGATAAGTGATATCTTATGATAAGTGTCCTTTTCTGTGTGACTTATTTCACTTAGAATCGTCGTACCTAAATCCACTCATCATGCTTCTACTAGCCTTATGACGTTGATTTCATGGCTGAGTGATATTCCATTGTACATAAGGGCCACAACTTCTTTATCCATTTTTCTCTTTCCTGGGATATTTAAGGTGTAACGAAGTGGAGGTTCTTGTCAACAGAGCAGCCCTAAACTTTGGGGTGCCTGTGTCTTGCTGATTTTTAATTTTCCCAATTTATACGCCCATGAGTGGAAGTGCCCTATGCTCTCTAAGCTGAGATTTTTAGATGTTTCAGGACACACCGTACACTTCTCCAGAGTGGCTGTTGGCAATTTACATCCCGCCCATCAGCGTAGCCAGGCTCCCGTTTCTCCATGGCCTGTCCTGCATTTCTGGTTTTGACACTTTATTCAGCATGGCCGTTTTGACCGATGGGAAGCGAGACTTCTTTGTAGCGCTGATTTGCCTTTCCAGGTTGCTTTGTTGGCCAAAAAGGGCGGAGGCGTTTTTTCCTGAATATATTCAGGAAATAACGCGTACGCCCTTTTTGGCCAAGGGCATCATTGTCGAGGTTTTGCCGCTTTTCCTGTTCTTTAAAGGCGATTCGAATCTCCCTCCTGAGATCTGTTTCCTGCAATTCTGCCTTGCTTTCAAATCCTCTTCGTTGCCTTCCCTCAATATATTTGTGGACGAGAGTTATCATTTATAAGTCTGCAGGTTTGTGAATTGCAGTGCCCCTGAGCTCCATTTTTCAACTCGCTTTCTTGGGAGCTGGCCGCAAAAGCGCAGGATTGCTTCAGGCCCTATTCTGGTCCCGGGCGGCAGGCTGAGCCTGTGGTTAATTATTCTTCCTGATGGGAAAATAGAGTGACCTGTGCCTGTCCCAACACCTAGAGCTAGTCTCTCATTGGTTCCCCCTCTTCCCGTTCATCCTCAGGACAAATTGCAACCTGTACGGAACAGGAGGTTAAAGGTGCTGATTCTCCAAGGAGGGAGATTGCTAGTAAAGCGGCTGGAATGGCGAACCCGAGCACAAGGAGACGAGAAATGAGGTGCTTTTTGGAAACCTTGCCCGATCACACGGTGTACCATCTTCTGGGTTTCTCATGCATGTTTTCGATGTAGGAAGATGCCCTTGAACCTGGAGATTTGGGACCCAAGGGATGGGAACCACGCAGTATTACTTTAAAGGGTCTACGTTTCCTCACCCAACCTCACCAAACCTCTCAGCCCCAAGAGTGTCCACCCTTATGTCTCAATCAGCTGTGGGTCTAGATATGGTCAATCCAGGTGGCATCACAGCCCCTGAACGAATTTTGTAAGAATTTCTCTCTCTTTCACTGTCTTTGTTTCACGGGTTTTTAAAAGTAATTGATTTTTATAATGGGGTGTAGCTGCTTTTCACTGCTGTGTTTATGCCGCTTTACACCCACTTGACTCACTTACAGAGAGATATCAATACATAGGTTTTAAGATTCTTACTAGTCAGATATATTCTTGGGCGGTGAATAGAGGGTGTTGAGTCCAATTCACTGAGCAAGGAGTAGGTCTTGTCTATTACCTATTGGGTTTATGGAACGGTATCTGAGCTAATTTGAAACCCTTGTTTTATGAATCACCCCACCTCACCTTTCCCGTTAAGCAGCCATAGTGTGTTTTCTAAACGTGTGACTCTGTTCTGTTTTGTAATTCAGTTCAAGGGTAGCGGTTTTTACATTCCCTCGATAAGTGATATCTTATGATAAGTGTCTTTTTCTGTGTGACTTATTTCACTTAGAATCGTCGTACCTAAATCCACTCATCATGCTGCTACTAGCCTTATGACGTTGATTTCATGGCTGAGTGATATTCCATTGTACATAAGGACCACAACTTCTTTATCCATTTTTCTCTTTCCTGGGATATTTAAGGTGTAACGAAGCGGAGGTTCTTGTCAACAGAGCAGCCCTAAACTTTGGGGTGCCTGTGTCTTGCTGATTTTTAATTTTCCCAATTTATACGCCCCTGAGTGGAAGTGCCCTATGCTCTCTAAGCTGAGATTTTTAGATGTTTCAGGACACACCGTACACTTCTCCAGAGTGGCTGTTGGCAATTTACATCCCGCCCATCAGCGTAGCCAGGCTCCCGTTTCTCCATGGCCTGTCCTGCATTTCTGGTTTTGACACTTTATTCAGCATGGCCCTTTTGACCGATGGGAAGCGAGACTTCTTTGTAGCGCTGATTTGCCTTTCCAGGTTGCTTGGTTGGCCAAAAAGGGCGGACGCGTTTTTTCGTGAACATATTCAGGAAAAAACGCGTACGCCCTTTTTGGCCAAGGGCATCATTGTCGAGGTTTTGCCGCTTTTCCTGTTCTTTAAAGGCGATTCGAATCTTCCTCCTGAGATCTGTTTCCTGCAATTCTGCCTTGCTTTCCAATCCTCTTCGTTGCCTTCCCTCAATATATTTGTGGACGAGAGTTATCATTTATAAGTCTGCAGGTTTGTGAATTGCAGTGCCCCTGAGCTCCATTTTTCAACTCGCTTTCTTGGGAGCTGGCCGCAAAAGCGCAGGATTGCTTCAGGCCCTATTCTGGTCCCGGGCGGCAGGCTGAGCCTGTGGTTAATTCTTCTTCCTGATGGGAAAATAGAGTGACCTGTGCCTGTCCCAACACTTAGAGCTAGTCTCTCATTGGTTCCCCTTCTTCCCGTTCATCCTCAGGACAAATTGCAACCTGTACGGAACAGGAGGTTAAAGGTGCTGATTCTCCAAGGAGGGAGATTGCTAGTAAAGCGGCTGGAATGGCGAACCCGAGCACAAGGAGATGAGAAATGAGGTGCGTTTTGGAAACCTTGCCCGATCACACGGTGTACCATCTTCTGGGTTTCTCATGCATGTTTTCGATGTAGGAAGATGCCCTTGAACCTGGAGATTTGGGACCCATGGGATGGGCACCACGCAGTATTACTTTAAAGGGTCTGCGTTTCCTCACCCAACCTCACCCAACCTCTCAGCCCCAAGAGTGTCCACCCTTATGTCTCAATCAGCTGTGGGTCTAGATATGGTCAATCCAGGTGGCATCACAGCCCCTGAACGAATTTTGTAAGAATTTCTCTCTCTTTCACTGTCTTTGTTTCACGGGTTTTTAAAAGTAATTGATTTTTATAATGGGATTTAGCTGCTTTTCACTGCTGTGTTTATGCCGCTTTACACTCACTTGACTCACTTACAGAGAGATATCAATACATAGGTTTTAAGATTCTTAATAGTCAGATATATTCTTGGGCGGTGAATAGGGGGTGTTGAGTCCAATTCACTGAGCAAGGAGTAGGTCTTGTCTATTACCTATTGGGTTTATGGAACGGTATCTGAGCTAATTTGAAACCCTTGTTTTATGCATCACCCCACCTCACCTTTCCCGTTAAGCAGCCATAGTGTGTTTTCTAAACGTGTGACTCTGTTCTGTTTTGTAATTCAGTTCAAGGGTAGCGGTTTTTACATTCCCTCGATAAGTGATATCTTATGATAAGTGTCCTTTTCTGTGTGACTTATTTCACTTAGAATCGTCGTACCTAAATCCACTCATCATGCTGCTACTAGCCTTATGACGTTGATTTCATGCCTGAGTGATATTCCATTGTACATAAGGACCACAACTTCTTTATCCATTTTTCTCTTTCCTGGGATATTTAAGGTGAAACGTAGTGGAGGTTCTTGTCAACAGAGCAACCCTAAACTTTGGGGTGCCTGTGTCTTGCTGATTTTTAGTTTTCCCAATTTATACGCCCATGAGTGGAAGTGCCCTATGCTCTCTAAGCTGAGTTTTTTAGATGTTTCAGGACACACCGTACACTTCTCCCGAGTTTCTCTTGGCAATTTACATCCCGCCCATCAGCGAAGCCAGGCTCCCGTTTCTCCATGGCCTGTCCTGCATTTCTGGTTTTGACACTTTATTCAGCATGGCCCTTTTGACCGATGGGAAGCGAGACTTCTTTGTAGCGCTGATTTGCCTTTCCAGGTTGCTTGGTTGGCCAAAAAGGGCGGACGTGTTTTTTCGTGAACATATTCAGGAAAAAACGCGTACGCCCTTTTTGGCCAAGGGCATCATTGTCGAGGTTTTGCCGCTTTTCCTGTTCTTTAAAGGCGATTCGAATCTCCCTCCTGAGATCTGTTTCCTGCAATTCTGCCTTGCTTTCAAATCCTCTTCGTTGCCTTCTCTCAATATATTTGTGGACGAGAGTTATCATTTATAAGTCTGCAGGTTTGTGAATTGCAGTGCCCCTGAGCTCCATTTTTCAACTCGCTTTCTTGGGAGCTGGCCGCAAAAGCGCAGGATTGCTTCAGGCCCTATTCTGGTCCCGGGCGGCAGGCTGAGCCTGTGGTTAATTCTTCTTCCTGATGGGAAAATAGAGTGACCTGTGCCTGTCCCAACACCTAGAGCTAGTCTCTCATTGGTTCCCCCTCTTCCCGTTCATCCTCAGGACAAATTGCAACCTGTACGGAACAGGAGGTTAAAGGTGCTGATTCTCCAAGGAGGGAGATTGCTAGTAAAGCGGCTGGAATGGCGAACCCGAGCACAAGGAGATGAGAAATGAGGTGCGTTTTGGAAACCTTGCCCGATCACACGGTGTACCATCTTCTGGGTTTCTCATGCATGTTTTCGATGTAGGAAGATGCCCTTGAACCTGGAGATTTGGGACCCATGGGATGGGCACCACGCAGTATTACTTTAAAGCGTCTGCGTTTCCTCACCCAACCTCACCAAACCTCTCAGCCCCAAGAGTGTCCACCCTTATGTCTCAATCAGCTGTGGGTCTAGATATGGTCAATCCAGGTGGCATCACAGTCCCTGAACGAATTTTGTAAGAATTTCTCTCTCTTTCACTGTCTTTGTTTCACGGGTTTTTAAAAGTAATTGATTTTTATAATGGGGTTTAGCTGCTTTTCACTGCTGGGTTTATGCCGCTTTACACCCACTTGACTCACTTACAGAGAGATATCAATACATAGGTTTTAAGATTCTTACTATTCAGATATATTCTTGGGCGGTGAATAAGGGGTGTTGAGTCCAATTCTTTGAGCAAGGAGTAGGTCTTGTCTATTACATACTGGGTTTATGGAACGGTATCTGAGCTAATTTGAAACCGTTGTTTTATGCATCACCCCACCTCACCTATCCCGTTAAGCAGCCATAGTGTGTTTTCTAAACGTGTGACTCTGTTCTGTTTTGTAATTCAGTTCAAGGGTAGCTGTTTTTACATTCCCTCTATAAGTGATATCTTATGATAAGTGTGTTTTTCTGTGTGACTTATTTCACTTAGAATCGTCGAACCTAAATCCACTCATCATGCTGCTACTAGCCTTATGACGTTGATTTCATGGCTGAGTGATATTCCATTGTACAAAAGGACCACAACTTCTTTATCCATTTTTCTCTTTCCTGGGATATTTAAGGTGTAACGAAGTGGAGGTTCTTGTCAACAGAGCAGCCCTAAACTTTGGGGTGCCGGTGTCTTGCTGATTTTTAGTTTTCCCAATTTATACGCCCATGAGTGGAAGTGCCCTATGCTCTCTAAGCTGAGTTTTTTAGATGTTTCAGGACACACCGTACACTTCTCCAGAGTGGCTGTTGGCAATTTACATCCTGCCCATCAGCGTAGCCAGGCTCCCGTTTCGCCATGGCCTGTCCTGCATTTCTGGTTTTGACACTTTATTCAGCATGGCCCTTTTGACCGATGGGAAGCGAGACTTCTTTGTAGCGCTGATTGGCCTTTCCAGGTTGCTTGGTTGGCCAAAAAGGGCGGATGCGTTTTTTCCTGAACATATTCAGGAAAAAACGCATCCGCCCTTTTTGGCCAAGGGCATCATTGTCGAGGTTTTGCCGCTTTTCCTGTTCTTTAAAGGCGATTCGAATCTCCCTCCTGAAATCTGTTTCCTGCAATTCTGCCTTGCTTTCAAATCCTCTTCGTTGCCTTCCCTCAATATATTTGTGGACGAGAGTTATCATTTATAAGTCTGCAGGTTTGTGAATTGCAGTGCCCCTGAGCTCCATTTTTCAACTCGCTTTCTTGGGAGCTGGCCGCAAAAGCGCAGGATTGATTCAGGCCCTATTCTGGTCCCGGGCGGCAGGCTGAGCCTGTGGTTAATTCTTCTTCCTGATGGGAAAATAGAGTGACCTGTGCCTGTCCCAACACCTAGAGCTAGTCTCTCATTGGTTCCCCCTCTTCCCGTTCATCCTCAGGACAAATTGCAACCTGTACGGAACAGGAGGTTAAAGGTGCTGATTCTCCAAGGAGGGAGATTGCTAGTAAAGCGGCTGGAATGGCGAACCCGAACACAAGGAGAGGAGAAATGAGGTGCGTTTTGGAAACCTTTCCCAATCACACGGTGTACCATCTTCTGGGTTTCTCATGCATGTTTTCGATGTAGGAAGATGCCCTTGAACCTGGAGATTTGGGACCCATGGGATGGGTACCACACAGTATTGCTTTAAAGGGTCTGCGTTTCCTCACCCAACCTCACCAAACCTCTCAGCCCCAAGAGTGTCCACCCTTATGTCTCAATCAGCTGTGGGTCTAGATATGGTCAATCCAGGTGGCATCACAGACCCTGAACGAATTTTGTAAGAATTTCTCTCTCTTTCACTGTCTTTGTTTCACGGGTTTTTAAAAGTAATTGATTTTTATAATGGGGTTTAGCTGCTTTTCACTGCTGTGTTTATGCCGCTTTAAACCCACTTGACTCACTTACAAGGAGATATCAATACATAGGTTTTAAGATTCTTACTATTCAGATATATTCTTGGGCGGTGAATAAGG